>NC_091047.1:18167242-18469733 GCF_963966145.1 Tenebrio molitor
AAAAATATACAATAAATACCCAAATGTACTATAGTCTATTTTTTCCTGATAGGCGCGTGCGTGCGCATTTACAAAATCCTGCAACGAAATGCGACTTTCCTATTGGTTACTTTATTTTTCTACTTACACTAGAGAAATGTGCAATATTACAGTGTTCTGTACTGTCAATCAGGTCCAAGCTGCCATTTTTGTTACATCGTGTCTTAGTTTTCCTTTCGTGTTTTGTGTGTATTTTGTGTTGTGTCCGTTTATTTATTAAAAAAACAGTTCTTAGTTCTTAGAGGTTAAGAAGTTTTTATATGTCAACAAGATGTCTTAATTTTGATCACCAAACGGTGTAAGTTGGATTTATGCTAACATCAAGTAACAGTTTTTTTTTAATGCATATTTATAGCAAATTTCTTACAAGCCGAGAAAGAAATGATCGTTAAAGTATTTCGTGGGATCTCCAAGGATTTTGCCGAGTTAACCAAGACGGCTCAAATGGAAAAAACTGCAGATTATACTGGTATTGATTTCTGAGTTTTTTTTGGTTGTATCACAGCTTAATTACTTTGTGTTGAAGGTTGTGGATTTAGAACCATTCAATGATACTTGGCGGAAGAAAAGAAGTGTGGGCAATTACAGGCACCGAAGAAACCTGATAGGAAATGGATGAACATCAAAAATATCTCATTCGAAAAACAGTGCACTCATTTTTCTCTGCAAACAGAATTCCTACAATTGATGCTGTGTACAGGGAAGTGCAAAACAATGAAGAAATTCCAAACATCAGTCGTTCTAAGCTTTATAATGTTTTACATGAATTAAAATTTAAGTAAGTACATACATTGTTTTCAATTAACTGTAAACATTTAAATCTATGTTTATTTCAAATAGCACAAATAACGAAACAGAAAAAGCCTGTTAATAGAAAGAGAAGACATATCTTGGCGAAGAAGATATTTACGGGAAATAAAAAAAATACGCCAAGAAGGGAGACCTTTTATCTTGCAAGATACATGGTTATTAGAAATGATTGTTGTCGAAGCAGGCCATGTCCATGTTATGAAATTTTTGCCGCTTTCATGTGAACTGACAATTATTGTCGATGTCACTGTATTTTTTTTTAGGTGAAAAGTGCGGTGTTGATTATTTTATTTTATTTTTTTAATTAACGATTGAATCCAAAAGTATCGAGTTGTTTTGTACCCAATTTAACTCCTGTGTGTATAAAATAAAAAATGTTGTACATATAATATTTGTTATCAATTTTTCCACGAGTTGATTCATAAACTTTTTTGTTTACATTTTACAAATTATAGAAACATTAAATCATAAACATGAGTTTTAATCTGCAACCACAAATACCGATCCCCCTAGATAATATGCAACCAAAAATACTAACAATTCCTGCATCCTGCTAAAAATCTTAGCTATGTGATTCTACCTTTCGGAGATGCGCACGCACGCGCCTACCAGGAAAAAATAGACTTTAGTATATTACAAAAATTATATTTTAAACCGGTGTCATATTGACAACAATTTCATCTTTCATGTAACAGTTTCAATAAAGCATAATTTAGAGTAATTTTTTTAATGTGACAGAAGTTTGATGTCCGAAATTTTATGATCGTAATAGTACGACTGCTCTAATTTGGTTCATTCATGTCGGATTTTTGGAATATTGAGCTTTAAACAGTTTCAATTGATTGTCAGAATAACAATATGCATGTTAGCAATTATGCAATATTTGGAATTAAAACTTTCTTTATTTGATTTTACAACAGTTCGACTCAAAACAAAAACACACCCTGACTCGATTAGTCGGTTCTTATCGAATGCCCCGCAGTGCTCTGATTTCGGTCCGTTCTATTTTTAGACTGCACCACCACTTGTAGGGGTGATGTGTGGGCGCCAATGACGTAGATTAGGGAAACTGTACCAAAATCTTAACACGGCCATTCTGAAAGGGTTGCGTCCTCGCAACTCCCAGAACAACAAAAACAGGCATGGATATCTTACAAACTAGATAGTTAGCTAAACTAACAACAATAGGCCAACAACAATAGGAGTCCTCACTACAAAACATACACTCCTATAGCTTAAGGGTACGTAACCATTCAAGGTTTCAAACAAAGTAAAAAGAACATAAGTATGCTTGACCAGTTAAGGTCCTGCGTGACCAGTTAAGGTGCTGACCAGTTAAGGTCCTGACCAGCTAAGGTCCTGAGCGACCAGTTAAGGTCCTGAGCGACCAGTTAAGGTCCTGAGCGACCAGTTAAGGTCCTAACCAGTGAAAGTTCAAACCGTAAGCTCGTGACCAGTAAAGGTGCAATAAATCAACAATTGTGTAAGCCACGACCAGTGAAGGTCCAAACAAGTTTACAGTAGTGTAAGTCACGACCAATGAAGGTCCAAACAAATCTATTATTGTGTAGCCACGACCAGTAAAGGTCCCTATAAAACAAACATAAACAGAGTTCACGACCAATAAAGGTCCCTATAAAACTAAAGAAACATAGTTCTTGACCAGTAAAGGTCCCTATCATACAAAAATAAACAGAGTTCATGACCAATAAAGGTCCTTATCAAACAAAGTCAGAGTTCACGACCAATAATGGTCCCTAGACAACATACGAAATCATTCGTCTCCTGACCAGTGAAGTTCCCACATAGTCCGTGAATAGTGCCTTACTATGTAACAATGGGAATTGCGTCTGGTCAGGGTCTCAGCTCGCAAGCCGCCACTTTGGTAACCTGACTTCGCCGATTCGTTCTTCGCACAACATGACGCTCGTCAGCAAGCACCTGTAAAATCCTGTAAGGTCCCAATGCGAGTGAACACAGTACTTGGTACCTTGACCGTTTGGGCTGCTGTCTTATTTTTCACTGGAACAACATCTGTTAATTTAATCTGTGATTCACCTGTTGTTACCGAGTTTTGGCTTGTGGACCTCAAGGTAGCAAGCAAGTTTTGCAGACGACCTCTATGTTGCTCGTCCACTCCTGACAGATCTGGATGCACTTGCAGAGTACGAACGCCAGCTGGCTCTGGTTTACAAAGCTCCAAGTCGATGCCATACTTCTGAGTGACAATTTTAATTCCGTGTCGGGTGATGGTCTCCAAGCCAATCAGGGCATCAACATCTGGGATGGTATGGTTGGTTACCACCAAGAAATCGATCTCCAGTGTCGCTTTTTGGAGAGAAACATGTAGCTGACAGCGTCCAAGAGATCGAATCGACCCTTTTCCAAATCCGGTTAAAGTCTGTGATACCGGGGTAACATGTGTGTTTGTTATTTTCGCAACACGGTGGTGAATTATTGAGCGATCTGCACCAGAGTCTACCATGTACTTGAAGGAACGCTCGAGGCTACACATCACGAAAGTGGCGGTAGGCATTATTTCGCGTCTTTCTGTCAGTATACAACGGATTGTTGATTGTGTATTCTTCTTAAAACACGTCATTATGGTGTGGCCCATACGCTTACAAAATGTACATGTACAGTAAGAAGAAGACTCGCCCCGTGGAGTAACAAGAGTGGACTTCTCTTGGGGTGATTCATTGCCGGCGATGGGTTTGACAATAGATGATGACACATTTTTGCATTGATACTTCTTATGGCCGGTTTTATTGCAAGCGAAGCATTTACCCGAAAAATGGTGAATCTGGTCTACTCTAGGTCGCTTTGTAGGGGGCTCTTCCAATTCGTTTTGTCGCAACAGGAGCATAAGTTCTTTTTGGTTCTTGGGCTGATGTAGGTTTATCGCGGCACGCAGGGCAATGGATTCTATGCGACCCACAACTGGCGACAAAATTCTGTCTCATGGCAAATCCGAATAAAGCCGATACAAACTACGAATTTTTTCAATTGCGTATTCACTTATGCTATCGAAATCGGAACTTTTCATATTAGCAGCACGCACCAATTTTGTGTGCCAGGTTTCATGGTCGGGAAATGCTGTAATTAAATCGTCCTCGAAGGTGGCCCAAGTTCTGACAAGAGGCCTCCAGCGGTTATAAAATTTTCGTGCTTTACCTTGCAGAGCCGCTCCAGCTTTCAATATCATGATGTCGTGATCAATTTTTATCTTTGTGCGGATGTTGTTAACGTCCTTCAACCATTCTTCTATGGAATACGAAGTATCATCTGGGTCATACGCCGTTAATTGAAAAGAAATTTCGTCTTTTCCAACTGTGCGTGAGTCGGATGGATTAACTGATTTTGTAGTTTGTGCAAATTGCGAAAAAAACAGCTTCATAAAATCTTGCATTGTAGGCTCGTTGCTGGAGTTGTTGAGCACTGTTTCTTCCGTTTTACTCATCGTCTTTTAACTTCAAGCACAACAAACAACGTAACCGGAATTTAACCGAAACACGATTTAATTTTTTTATCACTGGTAATCGGATGGGCACGATAAAAAAAAAATCGGCACAGGAGCGATCCCACTTCTGATGTTAGCAATGATGCAATATTTGGAATTAAAACGTTCTTTATTTGATTTTACAACAGTTCGACTCAAAACAAAAACACACCCTGATTCGATTAGTCGGTTCTTATCGAATGCCCCGCAGTGCTCTAATTTCGGTCCGTTCTATTTTTAGACTGCACCACCACTTGAAGGGGTGATGTGTGGGCGCCAATGACGTAGATTAGGGAAACTGTACCAAAATCTTAACATGCATGTCAAAATGACAAAAATCGAAAGTGGAGTTACGGTTCCTAAAGCTTTATTTACACTTTACATGAATGTCAAGATAGTGACGGCTAAAATTTTTTGGCCGCCATAGTACTATTGCGGGCAAAAAAAGTGGGACATCAAATTTCTGTCAGTTTTGAAAAATTCGATGTAGTTTAAGCTTTATTGTCATTTTTTTGACACTATTCCAGATGACAGTTTAAAAATTTATTTTATACTCCTATTTTCCTTTTCCAAATGCTCTCTCCTTTTGATAAAGATAGATTTTGATTGGGACTTTGCCTTAAATAAATCTTCACTACGTGCTTACTTACAATCATTCCCTACAACCTACAATACTTAATGACAACGTCAATCAATTCAAAGTAGGGTTAGAATAAGATAAGGGTTATTTCACATTAAAAGTCAAGACAATGACGTTGATGTCCCACTTTTTTTGCCCGCAATAGTACACTCATATCGGTTTCGCGATTTTTCCGGCAGTGCACTTGTGGAGGCAATATTTGCGGCTTCTTTAATGGGTCTGTCACAATAGTGTTAATGTTAGTGGTAATGTTATAATGTTAGTGGAGATGGCAATGGTGATGTTAGTAGTCCAGTGTCCACAATAATGTTAACGGAATGTTACTCTTACAGCTGTCAACGTGGTGTGAACTGTCACTGCGCCTGCGCCTGCGTAAAATCCTCGATGGTGATTGGTAGATGTTAACGAAGATGTTAAACAACCAGACATTTTCTGGATCTCTTAACATCGTTTCTAACATTAACATCACCATCACCATTATTATGAACGGTTGAACGTTTCACCAATGTTCTGAAGATTAACATTCTGACTAACACTAACATTAACATTACCATTAACACTATTGTGACAGATACACTATTTCGTCTACCTCAATATTTCTTAATTTCACGATGTCAACCACTTTTCATGTCATTCAATAATTTTGTTTATAATTGCAATTGTCTACGTAACATGGCAAAACAGCCTACACGATTCTCACGAAATGAGGTTGAAATCAAAATTAATTGCGATGACAGGTGACAAACCAAAACGATTTCTTAATAAATTTGGGTAAATTTTGAGGTGGCAGCGGGAAAAATTTAATAAGATAACACGGAATGTATCGACTATAACATTTCTTGGTAGGCAACAAGCCGCGGCCACGCCTTGGCTTGTACATGCCTACCTCGAATGTTGTCAAGTCTTTACATTCCTTGTTACTTGCTCTTGAAAATAGAGCATGCGGATTTTCTTCATTTCCCCATTCTCCATAAATTATCAACATTTCCACATAATCCGCTGCAGAATACATGATGAAAGAGCACGGTTGACCACGACGGCGGTACTAAAGCGATTTGAAGTGATTTGAATGAAATTTTGACACTGACGTTTCTCAAAAGTTTATTGAAAACGTAATAAAATATGCAACCTAGCAACATTTACGGGAAATACACCTGGATGGCTTAAAACGCTTTGATTGGTCGAATTAAAATGTTCTTTTCTTGAATACCGTTCAAGCTGGAAAAAAAATTCTTGGGGATTATTTATTTGTCCTTTTATTGTATTTATTTACATTGTATGTAACTAAAATAAATTACTCCCTAGAATTCAAACTTTTAGGGAAATAACGTTTTTCATGTTGTGTGTAACTAAAATTTTAAAAAGTAATTTTGAATGCCTAAGTTTAGTTACTATGAATTGAGAGATTAAGTCCCACTAAATCTGCCGCCAGAAACCAAAATTGATTGTGAAACGAAAAAACCTCTATCGCTTAGCGAGAAATTAGTCATTTGTAACTGTGAATACCCTGCCTTACATTTTTAATATGGGTACGATATCATTTGTTTGTCACCAGAAACAACATAGCCTCCAACCTAACCAAATTTATGACAACCTAGTAACGAATATTCCTAAGTCATAGGGAGTAATTTATTTTTGACACGACACGATTATAATGGGTGCCCCAAAATTCGGGGAACAACTTTGCAGTACGTCGGTTAAGTAGTTAAAATATCAGGTAAAAAATAAACAAATTAATCTTCTTTTTTGTAGAAGATATGGACCTATTTGTTACACTAAATGTGGCTACATTTAGAAACATTCTATGTATCCCAATAGTCTGCAAATATTTTTGATTTTTGAGGTTATTTAAGGTAAAACCGACATAAAATCACCTCTTGGAAATGCTGGAAATAATGAAGTACCTAAATAATTGCAAACCTGATCACAATCCTTCAATATTGTTATAGGATTATAGCATTGGTTAGTAAAAAACAAATAGAATTTTTTAAACATTTTTCTGACGTTTATGGTAAAGTCCTCGTCGAAAAATAGTCAATTTTGACTTAAATTGTAAATCATTTTACAATAGGAGAGAAAATCGTCTTATAACTACCATAAATAATTCCATAAATAAATAGGGGCTGTTACTTTACCTGATGTTTGCTCTTCCTTGAGTCGGTACTGCACAATAAAGGGGCAATAAAGTTAGAGGGTATTATGGTAGTTATAAGACGGTTTGCTGTCCTATTGTAAAATGATTTACAATTTAAGTCAAAATTGACTATTTCTAGACGAGGACTTTAATCTCTTCTACACCGTAGTGCACCGTTAGTACGCCATTTTTGGGACTTCTGTAGGTATCTGTGTCAAAATTTAATCGCTTCTTCTTTCTATTTGTTCATAATAACTCAGGAAATAATCATCCGAATACCCCGCGTACATGAAAATAACCTGATTAAATTTTGACGTTTTTTGTCGCAACGTTTTGCTTAAAGAAATATTTCTCGTAAATTTTCCACCCATAATTCCTCGTACTACCCACTCGGGATTTTATTACGTGGAAAATTTATTCGACATATTTCTAAGCAAAACATTTTGACAAAACGTCAAAATTTTCATGCACTTGGGATATTACTGTTGATAATTTATGTGTAGGTGGAAGACAGGGTGACACATACGAATAAAGGCAGACTTGTTGCAAACAGAAGCTAATAATGAATTGTAGCCTTAGGGAGTAATATCCTTTGTGCTATTTATATTGACATTGACGTGGAATATAACTTGCTTTGTTCGTGGCACATGATTGTATCGGTAAACCAATAATTGTTAAATTCTCAATTATTTCAGTGTGCCGAAAAATATCTTACTCATAATAATTTTTATGTTTGCGTACAAAGACAACAGCAATGTTTTAATTTTCAATTTACAAGTACAATTTTAAGAATTATTATGAAACTTATGTAAAATTCTGTTTAGATTTAACAACTGATGGAATATGTTATATGATAAAATGATTTATTTACAGAGCATTTTTTCATACGTGCTGAACAATGGCCCGTATGCATAAAGGGTGGTAATAGTATTTAACATTACTAGCATGGTAAAAAAGGTTTTTACTGGCGACAGAAGGATATGACTGGAGAGCCGAAGGCGAGCCAGTCATCTTCTGAAGCCAGTAAAACCCGTTACCATGCTTGTATTGTTGAATATTTTATTTGTTCCTCACTTGTAAATAGTTATACAAATTATTAAAAATTAAAAATCGTATGAGCTTTACACGTATTGCTTTGGAAACGCACATCACTCATATGAGCACGGGTGTAAAATTTTACTGGCTAGCCATGCCATGCCATGCTTCCTAGTATAATTTTACATGCTAGCCATTTTCAAGGTGAATACAGTGACTTGATAAACTGATGTTTATAAGTAGGGAACAAATAAATGCTTTTACTAGCAACTTTTGAACTAAATACAGTAGAAATTCAATAATTCGTCACGTCCGGGACCGGGTGGGTGACGAATTAGGAAAATTGACGAATTATAGAAAATTCCAGGAAAAATAGCTACAACACATTTTGAAGTCCTGTTTTTATACAGTGTGAACATAAAGTTTGGAACAAAATTCATAATAACGTTATGTGATGTTTTTAAGAAAATCGCTCGAACAGGTCGATTTTATTTCGAAAAATACGATCCTGTGACGCACAATTTGTTTAAGTGACGTGATCAGTTTTTGCGTAATGACGTAATTTTACGTAATTTTACTTAAAAAATTTAACTTAATTTTTAATGTAAAAATTTTAATTGACCTTGAACAAAATCAAACAAACATCTCAGGTTAACAATAAAATTTAACGCAAATGTTGAAATTGCCTCCTGCCAACTATTTGGCACTCACCGACACTTTGTACACTGCGCTCAATAATGTCAGGGCTTATTTGTTCCATTTCACGGCGAATTCTCTACCACAAATCGTTCTAAATTGTTTGGTCAATTAAAATAAACCTTCCATTGTAACTAAATCTATTGAAAAAAAAAATTAAGTTAAAAATTAAATTAATTTTTTTCAAGTAAAATTTAATTTTCTCAAAAAAAATGTTATGTGAGGTGTCAATTTTTTTCATTAATCGTTTAGCTAGTACGAAGGCGTACCAGAAAAATAAGAAAAAAATGGGGGGTGTCATTTAAAAAAATTATTGATAACGTCATTATTAGGAGATGACAAGCTGTCAATGTAAGCAAAGTACTGAACAATATGCACTTTTTAAAAACAAAGTTGACCTGTTCAAGGATTTTTCTCAGAAAATAATACATACTTACAGTTTTATCGAATTTATTCCGAACTTTACGAACTCACTGTATATTTTTTAATAGTAAGTTTTGGGCGACAATCTCATTTCAAATTGTGATATATATACATGTTTTTTTTTAATTATTTTTAAAATCAAAATTTTTCTAAACATTGCTGTAGGTATACATATTTTTTTTTTTTTGAAAAATTTTGAAGAAATAATTTTGACGGCAACATTCTAATGAGAAAACTAATTAAATATAGTTACTTTGTGCTGTCAGCTGGAGTAGTTGCGCAAGTAATTTTACAAGTTGTTTGACTGTAAAAAATTGTATTTGTCATAATTTTGAGTAAAAATGCACATTTTTGGTGAAATGACCGACATGCTACCAAGCGTATTTTGAGCGTGGCAAGAATACACAAGCAGCTATTCGCCTTTACCACCAGCATTTTCTTAATCGAACAGTTCCCCACTACAAAAAATTATTCAATTTTATTATTTTTTTTCTCAAAGATTTCTTTAGGTAAGATAACAAAATTTTTATGCTGTCGTTTAGACATTTAAAAAGGCTATCAGAATTAATTAAAAAAAAATATCGATGATGTGATCACTCGAAAACAAATGACTGCTTGGAATTTTATTTGGTATTAAAATATGTATTTTTATAAACTAAAATTGACTGTCCGAAGATTTTTTTGAAAAAAATTTTGTTTAATTTTTAAGGAATTTATTCCATACTTTTGCCTCTCACTGCATTAGTTTCTCTATCGTGATAGAAACAGAGCTTTGTTAAAAAGTTCCATTGTTATAGAAAAGAATAAATAATCAAAATTTAGATTCTCATGGTTACAAAAAATACAGGGTGTCCCAAAAAGGGCGTACTAACGGTGCACTACGGTGTAGAAGAGATTACCGTTAATATCAGAAAAATGTTTAAAAAATTCTATTGGACTTACTTGCTGATTTGGCGGTCTTTGAAAGTGGCACTTAACAGGTCAATTAATTTGAAATATATGTATGAAATTGTCATGACAGCTACCTCAAATCGTACATATTATCACAAAGTACAAGATCACTCACTACCAATATTTAATCCTGCGTAATAGAGAATTTAGAAGCTTTGGAAATCGAAAAAAATATTTTAAATCCACTACGGTAACATTGCAAGGTAATGAATGATGTATGAATTTATCTTTGTTTACATTGTATTATCGTTAATAATAATAAAAATAATTGATTTTTTTGTCGGAAACATTTTTTCCATATTTTTTTCATGTACATGTAGTACTAGTAGTTTGTACGCCATTTTTGGGACACTCTATAGAAACTAGTTAATCACACAAAACGACTCGTTTGGTAAAAATTGTGGGGCAAAAAATCTTGGAATACTTTTACGAAGTTTACAAAATATTACAGAGAAAAGTTTCATAAATTGGCGAGTTCTTTCACTGGTTAAAATTAACACACGTATTTCAGAAACACCTGTATAGGTATAGAAACATAATGCGGCGCGAAAAAAAAATAGCCAAAGTAGGCTATGAATAAAACAGTGCGTCTCAACTTATTTCTGTATTTGCTCTCGAACGTGAATGGAATTGTTTCCATAACTTCCATCTTCCATCACATTATTTACTACCTCGACTGTTGTTTTGGTTGTTCTTCTGCTACCTCTTTTTCTTTCAGCACTTCCGTTTTCCCTAAATAATTCAACATTTTTTCTTACAACTTGATTTAACGTCGTCATAAGAATGGTCGACCGCTTCGGCGGTAAAATATTCCTGCAATTCTTCGTAACAAGCGACAAAATTAAATCTTTGAAAAGACGCTCGAACCTTGGTCCACAGTCGACTTTGACTTTGTTCTTAAATAATTTCGTCATAATCAAATAATCTTTCAAATTTATTTCAAGCAATTTGTTATTAATAAGTATATAAAGAAAAGGTTAATCATAGAGGTTCATATTTCCAGAATGTTGAAAATTACAGTAATCAAAGACGGCGTAAAATAAACTACAAACTTAAAACTTTTCATCATTAGTCATTCATTATGTGCTGTGTTGCTTTTCCAATAAATAAATAAGATGCAAAATGATGTATTGAATATTTCAGCGTACCTATATGCTGCGAATTGATTGGAGCACATTTGTGCTATTTGCTTAGCTAATATTTATCGATCTTGTCTTATTAAACGCGTATTAAATAAATGATTAATTCCTTAAAATAGGTAGGTTGTACGGCACAAAACAATTATATTGAATAAAACATTAATAAGGAAAGCTGAATCGTGAGCAAACCGAGAGCAAAGCAAAAACAGAAACCAAAAGCATTTCAAATTATTTCCAAGGGGTAGTCAAGCGTGTCACCAAGTGGATGAATCTAATATAACAAGCACTTCACATTCTAATGTCAAACCATAGTTATGCATACGAGATCCGCAAAATATTTTAGAATGTGATTACATTTCTTGAGTGTTATTTGGATCTTTCACATTCTGATTTCTATAAAGGTGTATACATTGTGCAAAATATTATTTACCTTGCAAACAAAGACGATAAAGCCCCACCCATTTCAGGCCACTGACTAATGACAACAACGAACACCCTTCGCTGCTCCACCCCCTGAGAGAGGGGCGCTTAAGGGTGCACCTAGCTTTATTTTTTAGTCGAAAATCGGCGGTTTCAACTTAAACTGTTTACAAACGAACAAGTTAACATTTTCCATCTAGGCATATTGTAACAATTTTGCACAAAATAACTCCACTAGACGTACATTTACAGCAATTTATTTTTTAATATCAACAACTTTGTTTTTACGATTTAAGCTACATTTTTAACGAGTACAGTTACATTAAGTCAGCTAAGTTGTACTGTGTTAAACACGTGAGACTTAATTATGGTGATTTCTCCTGTCTTTAATTTCTACCATATATCCGATTTTAAAATTTGTATTAAAGATTTTAATTTTCTTTTACAAAATTACACATCAATTAACTCTTAGCGTTGTAAAAGTTTAAAAATGAGATCGTGCAGACCATAGAAGTAACCGTTTGCCTATTATGTAACGAGCGTTCAGAGAAACGTGTGGCCAGGCAGATCGCGGGTTTCTCTCTTTTTTGCAAACACATTACGACTTTGGTACGCTTTGGCATTTCCTTCAGATCATAACCTCGCTCTGATCGCGATTCTAATGTAAATGTCTTCATTCATTTAAAATTAAAACCATCATGCCGTTCTTAGAACATCAGGATAGCTCTCTTTGGTTAGTTGTACAAATAAAAAGAACAAAAGCCAGGCTACTTGACCACAATTCTATGATTACATAACATTACGAGTATGTCTATATTAATGTGATGTAACATTAAATATACTAAGGGCCAGTTTACAGAAGCGAAATTAAGATAATCGTAATTCGTAATCAAATGCGAGATTAACTGAACACGTGATCAGATTGAACCAATCGAAGTTTCGGATTCATGGCTTAATCGCGCATTAAAATTTGATTCGAATTATGTAAATATTTAATTTTCTTTCTATAAACTGGCCCTTAATGACAAAAAAAAGAAGGACCTAGAAGGGGTTTGATTTTTAAGACGAAACTTGGTGTAATAATTTATATCAACTAAATATGCAAACCATGAAAATTGGAACAAGTTTGTGTCACATAAAACAATTGAAATGTTAATAATGAGTAGCCCCTCTACGTGTGTTTATGCCGTATGGGATGGGCGATAGATCTGGCACACTGGGCGGCCACGGAAGCACATCTACGCCTTCGTGGCCAAATGCAAAAGAAATTGTTACCGATTGCAAAACTTCTTGCATGTATCGCTGTGCAGTCATGGAGCCTTGGATGAATGTCACAGGAGATCTACTTCTTTAACACATACGCTCCAAACCATAATGCCTCCAGTGCGAGCTACGTTGTAAGTGGCGGACCACAGAAAACTCAAAATTACGCCATTCACCACGTCGTCTCCTAACCCTGTGTCGACTGTCATGATCTCCAAACAAAAGTGGGATTCATCAGAAAAGACAATAGTGTTTCATTCAATGTCCCACTGGTCTCGTGTCCGACACCAGTCTAGTCGTTGCTGTTTGTGTTCTGCTGCAGCACCAAATGTAAACGGTACGACTGAAGTCCAAATGACCTAATGGGACGATATATGGATCGCAAGTGTATCGGCCGACCCTCAACACCAAACCACTCATCTCCTATTCGGAGTGTAGAATTGTGAAGGTCTCTTATTGCCATTATTGTTAAATATCGGTCTTGACTCTTGAGCTGCTGTCGTGCTTCTTCGTCGATCTGATTCGGGAACATGAACTTCTCTTCCTTCTTCAAACCATGGCTGAGAACAATGTAACACAGTGCTCACTTTTAATTGGTGAAATTGATCACGTCTTCTAACTGGGGGCATACTTTGTCACTCTTTACAGACGATACAGATTTTTGCAGTTTGAAAACGTTTCAAAAAACTCCCAAAAATGTGTACTTTTTGTCGAATTTTGTTCAAATTTTTGTGTTTCGTTTTGTTTTGTCATTTAGTATACCGGGACATTTTTTTTAACTCTGAACATAGTCCATACTTATTCCCTATGTTTAATTTTAAAAAACACAGATCAATGCATTGTGAGTTGCTATGTAACCAACTATACCGAACACCTGAGATTTTGAAATAATGTTAAAAATTGTTCCGATTGATGGCATTGGTCTATCATGTGTTACATTGGAAATGTCACACACATTTCTAATGCTCTGATTGGCATAGAATAACTGCATTATGTGTATTTCTTCTTCAAACAACTTGACCATTTTGTTAAACTGTCAAGTATATATTTTCGTTACCTTGGTTACCTGTGTTTTTTAAAACTGAACATAGGGAATAAGTATGGGCTATGTTCAATGTTAAAAAAATGTCCCGGTATGTTTAGTATACAGTGTGGAAACCACTTATGAAATAAATTCAATAATTTCAAAACTAATGACATTTGTCAAAAACGCTGAAACAGGTCGATTTATATTTCTCATGATGCTTATTTTAAGTTGCTTCACTTGTTCATGACGTCATCCATTTTTGAGCTATGACGTCATCACCATTTTTTTTAAATGACAACACTGACTTATTTCTTCTTTTTCTGATAGACCTTACTACTGCCTAAACGATTAATGAAAAAAATTGGTACCTTAGATAACAATTTTTTTGAGAAAATGACAAATTTAAATTTAACTTAATTTTTAATGTAAAAATTTTAATCGACCTTAAACAGAAACAAACAAACATCTAAGGTTGACAATAAAATGTAACGCAAATGTTGAAATTACCCCCCGCCAACTTTTCGTACTGTACACCGCGCTCAATAATGTCAGGGCTGATTTGTTCCATTTCAGCGCGAATTCTCTGTCATAAATCTTCTAAATTGTTTGGTCTATTAACGTAAACCCTCGATTTTAAATAACCACATAGAAAAAAAAAATAAGTACATTAAAATTTGTTATTTTCTCAAAAAAAAAAAAGTTATGTAAGGTACCAATTTTTTTCAGTCATCGTTTAGGTAGTAGGAGGGTCTATCAGAAAGGGAAGAAAAAAGTGGGGGTTGTCATTTAAAAAAATTGGTGATAACGTCATAGCTCAAAAATGGATGACGTCATGAACAAGTGAAGTAACTTAGAATAAGCATTATTAAAAACAAAAATTGACCTGTTTCAGCGTTTTCGGCAAATATCATCAGTTTTGAAATTACTGAATTTATTCCATAAGTAATTTCCACACTGTATATTGTTAACACTAATATAGAAAAGAATGTATGCTAGTATACTTCGTCCAGCGAGAGATTGGGAGATTTTAAATTGTATTAAATTAACCCAACACTACAAAATGGACTAGAATACATTAATTAGAGCATAATTTCAGGGCAAAAATGTTACTGCTTGAAGAATATATTTCAAATTTTACGTGCGCTAAGTATTCCATTCTCTACGTAGAATTTAGTGATTTTTAGGTATGTCAACCAATCTCTCGCTGGACAAACTTTACAGGGTTATTCAAAATGATTGTAGTCCAGGCAGGCCATGCCCATGTTATGGAATTTTTGCCGCTTTCATGTGAACTATCAATATTTGTCGCTGTCACTGTCATTTTTTAGGTGAAACTTGAGGTGAGGAGAATTTTATTTGTTTATTTTTTTTATTAACGATTAAATCCAAAAATATTGAGTTGTTTTGCACCCAATTTAACTCATGCCTGTACTCACTTATTCACATCATTTTGATGTTTTTTATATGGAGCGGCAAAGATACATTTTACATTCAGTTTTTACGCCTACTTGGACTACAATAATTTATAATAACCCTGTATTAAAGTCGTTAAGGTAATCGAGAAAATACCGTATGTCATCTTAAATAGATATTTTTGAAATGATCTATACTTCCACAAGTTTGTATCAGATGAGAGCACATCACCTGATTCAAAAATATTTTAGATCCTAATCAAAAATAATCCCGATTATAGACACCGCGCACGTCAGAGAATAAACAGTATAAATAAACATTTATATAAAAACTGATATTGATCTGAAATTCGATTTAAAATGATACCAAAATAAAGTAGAAATTTATCAATAAACATGCGTTGTCAAGTGAACAAAGCGTTATTTTGCTTTATCGGATTCAGAATTATTCGGTTTTATCCCGCGATCATGAACAAGTGGTTATTCTCTAAACAAAAATTCAACAAATGCAGTACGATCAAATTTTGTAATTATTAAAATACTATAGGTAAAAGATTTTTATTACGCTATTTCTTATTATCGGATTTGTATAATATATCATAATTAATATAAGCATAATACAGGAAAATATCGAGATATTTCTAGTTTCTTGAAAAAACCTTATCAAATATTGATCATAAACAAGTACCGCAACACTTCATTCCTTTCAATACTTAATATCTAAGCAATTAGACAACATTTGCTAAATGAAGATAGTGTAATTATAAATTTATTTGCATCATAATTATTTACACCGTTTCGAGAGTTTACTTTGTTCGTTATTTTTTTTAAATTACATAAATAATTTGCAATCTTGAGCACTACTAAATAATAAAATTTCCAACAAAATCAGTGAAGTAATTATCTTATTTAATTTTATGTACGTGTCTAATGTAGTCTGTTTTGTTACTTTCAAACGGGTGTATTCAAATATTAATACAATAAAATGTTTTTAAATATACTATCATCTATCAACCTATACGTTAAATAAAACTAACACGAATATGAATTAATGTGTAACAGCTAGATGTGATGCGACGGAAAGATTTTATTTTTGTTCTGTCTTTAGGGTTTATATTTTTTTAAGAAGAATGTAAAAAGGACCACAATAAATAAAAATAATTAATAATTCTAATTTTTAGAGATTTTGTGTTTTATCACTAAAATAATAGTATATTATACATACACCAAGGTGAAGAAGTTCATGATTATAGCCAAAGCGCCAAGATTAGAGCCCGAGGCGTGTCGAGGGTTCTAAGGCGCGAAGGCTATAAGGGACTTCTTCACCGTGGTTTATATACTATTTTTTCCACTACTAGATACGTTAAAACCCTTTCGGATAATAATTATTAATACAATTATTATGAGAAAGGGTTTTAACGTATCTAATGGATAATAATTATTAATAAAATTATTATCAGAAAGGGTTTTAACGTATCTAGTAGTGAAAAAAATAGTATATAAACCACGGTGGAGAAGTCCCTTATAGCCTTCGCGCCTTACCTACATCCCTCGGCGAGTGTTTTTTAATTGGATGAAAGGATTCATTACCCACTGCCCGTTGAATAATAATCTCAAAACTCACTGCAAATATCATAGTATGTATATTATTATACCTAACTACTTAGTTTATGAAGTCCAATCACAAGTTTTAATGCAATGGTATACAAAGCAAGCAGGTATCTATACTTATAATTATAAATTTCATTTTTCGATATTATGTGCCTTATTAGGTCTGCAAAATATGAAAACGAAATTATAATTTTTAAGGTGAATTTTGCCACCGGCGGTAAAAGATGAATCACCCTGTACAAAGTAATAATTTTAAAACGTCATTTTCAGTTTGTCTGAAACTTATTTATCCATTTCTCTCCATAGTCGTAGATAATGGTTATTACTCCTGAGGATGATTTTGTGTCACGAGCCGCAGACGAGTGGCGTAAATCATCCGAGTAGGCGTTGGTGACTTGAAGTGAATGTGGCGCAAGCCTCATAACATGAATGAGGCTAGTATCGCCGATAGGTGGCGCTACTGGCGGTAGTGGAAATCTGTCTACTAGTTTCTCTAATGTTGCGAGGCTGACGGCACATCCAAAATTTGTGTGGGTTTTCAACGCCAACTGCGTTAGGACAATCATTTATAATTAATGAGCCAGTAGAAAGAAATTATCATAACAAACAATAAAAGTAGTAGATTTTTTAATAGATAAAAACATCTCCCTTCTATGTTCTACTGTAAAGGGTGTTTTTTAAAATTTGGCGTCGAAGTAGGCGTTGGAGAGTCGATTGAGATCGCACCACTCGTGTAAAAGCGTAAGATTTAAACAGCTGACCCGTGATCCATAACCTGTATAGTGCGTTCACAATCGACAGTTCATCGCCTACTTTGACGCCAAATTTAAAAAAACACCCGTTAGTTATTTTGCTTATACCTACATATGTAGAGATATTGCTTACTTACCGAATATGTGAAATTTGAGTGATATTTATATCTGTTTCGAAATCGATAAATTTATATAATTGTGGGTGATATTTGTGTAGTACATAATCAATAGGTATTTACTGTAATCTAATATGTCATCTGAGATAATACAAGTTTAATCTAAACAAACAGTTTACGTGATTGATAGAAACAACCGTTTGCAAATTTACAAATATGTATCTCCATTTATGTATATTATACACATTATGTATGTTTATAATATATTTTGTAGTCTTATTTTTTTATTGCGATATTTATGATAACAGTATAATATAATATACGGAATTAGATAAGAATTATTACCTTGTAAAAATAAAGAGTTCTAAATAATGTTATAAGAAAATGAAACTGGCGTGGTAGCACAAAGAATGCTTATAAAAAAATCAATCGGCATCCTTGCAAATAATAAACCCACTTCAGGAACGTGAAAATCCGAACATAAACCTGATACCTTAGGGGTGAAATGGGCGTGTCTAGGGGTTGAAGGCGTGCACTGACATCATCCCCCACTCCGACCGCTTTGTTTTCTCACATCGTAGCCGGAAATGTGGTGGCTTGAACCATCATTGTTCTTGCCAAGATAATATTGGGATAACATTTCCAGATAGCAACTGCTACAGATCTAATCTATCTAGAGCCCAGCAGATCTCGTCGCGTCTTCGTCTCAGTATCGGTTAAAATTTTTTGTTGTTAAACAATCAATCGGGCCGTGACGATAAAATGTGATTGTGAGATAAAAGTAAATTTTAAATAGCCGAACTACATCTTTATGTTCACTGATAAGACGTTGGCTGAATTAGGTTGACACTTAATCGACCTGTAACAGTTTTTCACAGAGTGTTTGTTTTGAACCGTTACGAAAATAGAAGAGATTATATTGTAATATTTGCAGTGGTTTTTGTGTGAAATTTAGTTAAATGACATTAACAACAGACAAGATGATTTAGTGCGATGACTCGCTCGTCTTAGACAGTGTTTTTCTAAAGTAAATGTTGATGATGGACGATGGTTGTCGCCATTTGGTGACATCAGACATTCAACAGACCGAGATGTTACTGGAACAGCGCTACACCGTCGCTGATAGTCCGTTGGACCTTCGTGGATCATCTGTCGACGAAAGAAAATCTCCAGAAGAAACATTTTCCAACAAGGAGAAACACACCAAAAAAACTGGCCATCAGCTCATCAAACCTCCTTATTCGTATATCGCGTTAATCACCATGGCAATTCTGCAGTCACCTCAAAAGAAACTTACGCTCAGCGGAATTTGTGAGTTTATTATGTCACGTTTCCAGTATTATAGGGACAAATTCCCCGCTTGGCAAAACTCCATAAGACACAATTTGTCCCTGAACGATTGCTTCATCAAGATACCAAGAGAACCTGGAAACCCCGGAAAAGGCAACTACTGGACGCTGGACCCTCTAGCCGAAGACATGTTCGACAACGGAAGCTTCTTGCGACGCAGAAAACGCTACAAACGTCCTTCGCCAAACATCATGCTAAGAGATCACCACGCTTCCGCCATGGTGGCTTCCTTTCTTTCTCAAGAAAACTACCAACATTCTCTGTTCAACTCCAACCTTCACAATCCGTACAGCTACCTTCCGGGATTACCCGGAAACATACCGAACAGTTTGCCCTTGTTACCGCCCATGGATCTGTCCAGATTGAACTTGGGTCATCTGGGCATCATTTCGCAACCTTCGATATGCAAACCAGTACCGGTGCAACCACCCAGTGTGACTCCAGTCTCTTCGGATACCGAAGAACTAATCGTGACCACAGAAATTAACAAAAAATCAAAGAATGGTTTCTCGATTGATTCCATCATAGGAAACGAGGCAAGAGTTTTGACGAAACAGCAGAATCTGATGAAAATGAAGCAAGAACATTCCGATATTGCTTTGACCAGAATTCACAACCAAGTCTCGGCATTTTCTCCACTGTCAGACGATTGGACAAGGTGAAATGCTAATTACTTCCACCAATCTGACAAGCATCTCATTATTTCTCGAATATAGACCAAAGATTATTAGTTATTGACTTTTATGTGATTTTAATGTTGCAATATTTATTGAATAGTTGATATTTTACTATTTTATTTATTAGGGTGATTACAATAATTTTAATTTAAATGTAGAAATAAAACTATCATATACTGTGTATAGATACAATGAATGAAATTAAAACTTAATTAAGTAAGTTTTGTCGTAACTAAGATGTATTTGTGTATTGTGTACATACAGCTGTAGGATTGTACAGTGATGTGTAGATTCGCATTTTTTTTTATTAGTCATCTTTTTAACAAGCCGTTATCAAATATTATCTGGCACTTCATCATGCTCAATTTATTGTTTGTCACGTTTTTTTGCAATATCATTATAATAATTGTTTTATTACATACTTGTAAATGTAAATATGTAGTTAGTACAATTCAGCAATGACATTCAATTATCCTTTGTAGACAGATTACATTATAATCCAGTATGCAAAATTCAAAATAAAAAGACTTGATCATTTCTCCTGCAGGGTTTTATTTTTACAAATACTTATCGCATAATAAATAATAAATAAACACCCATAAATAATAAACACTCTAGTTACTTATCTTCTCAAAAAATATTTACGTTCAGCTGTTTCAGCGGTGTTTTTTTTTTATATTTATTCTATAGATCAATTTCACACTGTTTATTTTTTATATTTTCGGAAACAAATTCTTATTCAGAATTTAGTATTAAAGGAAAATACATTCTCTCTTTTTCTCGTGAAAAATCGGTACATTTTTGGACCCAATATTTGAATTTTTTTTTTTTTTGTTCGGCACTGTCAGAATTTGAGAATTTTCTCCTGTATGAAGGGATTTTGTTAAATGTCACACCTTGTCAAAACAAAACGTCAAGCTAATTTTAAAGATTTTAAGCGATTTGGAGCCTTTAAGGAGCTCGTCGAACAAAAAAAGCATTGTATTGTATTCAACTCGTGGGCCTTTAAAACGCTCGTTTCAGTCGCGTTTTAAACTGAACCACTCATGCCATAAAGAGCCCAATTTACACACGAAAAAATTGAATACGTTTTTTTGTTCGACAAGCCCCTTAAAGGCTCCAAAAAAATTAGCTCAACGTTTGATTTTGACATTTATTAAAATCCGTTCACATAGTAAAATTTGACAAAATATTTTCAATTTGTGTGTTCGTGTCATTTGTCTAAAAATAATGTTTGAGGAAGCAGATAAACCATCGTCTAATATTGAAAAAGAAAAGTATAAAAAGGCATACAAAAGCTTCGAGAAATTAAAAGACAAGTTTCATAAGACCAGTCTTGAAGCACGAAGTCAAGATTAAAAAACGAGTGGCGTGGCCACGAGTTATTTTAAAGAATGAGTGCTTCAAGGTCCTATGAAACGGGTTTTTTATACTATTTTTTGTAATTTGCCCTTTTTAAACAAAAATGTTTACTTTCCTCGATTTAGGGATTTTTGTGGCGGTTGGTAGGTAATGTCTTAATTTTAAGTATTCAAAGTCGCCTTTTGTTATGGAAGATAATCTTTCATGTACGCCCGCTGAAATATGTGAAATTGCCAAAAATAGGGTCGCGAATTTGTTGCCTGATAAATCCTGATAAATAATTCTTTGCACATTTTGTAAATTAAACTGACACGCATGACGGATCAAGCTTTGCCAGCCTAAAAAAAAATTTCGTAAAATGTTCCGTGAAATAATGGCTATAAGGACATCCCAGATGATGACGTCGTGTTCGTTAATATGTCTATGAGAATCAAAATGGAGGCAAATTACAAAAAAGAGATTTAAACATGTTAATGAAGAGGTATTATTAGCAGACTTTGAACAAAAGTCAAGAACATTTGAAGGTTCTATACAATGTTACAGCTACCCTTTATGTGAACAAGAAGATCGAAATTTAAAACTATCCAAGTTTGATAGCATTTATCAAAAGAAAGTCAGTCGGCCAGCTTTCAAAGAAATCCAGCATGTTTGCAGAGTTAGAGGTAGAAAAGTTTTTAAAGGAAGCTGATAATAGCACTTACTTGTTGATGAAGGTTATATTTTTATATTTGACATTTGACATTAAAATTGTTTTTTTCTTTCATTTTTCATTGTTTCTCTTTTGTTTTATTTTTCTATTCTAGTTAGGAAAAATTGAACTTTTCAACACTCAAATGAGTGTGGAAAAGTTAAACAATTCCACACTGAATTTCACTAAAGTCTTTTTTAATATTTAAAATAAATGAGATCAAAGCTGCACCTTTTGAGCCCCCGTACCCATACCAATCTAAGAGATATAGGATTTTTAAATAATTTTTCTCATTATTTTCTAACATGAGTTGACATTGCCCCATTGAGATGTTCCGCGAATTTTGGGGCACCCAGTACAATTTGATATCGTCAATAAAGGATCGTATGCTGTGGAATCAATTCCTTGACGACGGTGACGCTGATTTGGTTTTTTTCCAAAAAAAATTTTTTTCCAACATCGTTTATGAAAATGATACTTTCATCACTCAATTTAGTGAGGAAAATAGGCGTTTGCATCACTAGTGAGGAAAATGGAGAAAGTAAACTCGCTAGTGAGGAAAATTTATGGTAATTGTTCACTTTAACTACTTGTGGAATTTTCGCGTTTTTTCTGGCTAGACAGCCTCAGGACGTCCTCCTACATCGTTTCCCACTAGTCAAACCTTGTGCAAATGAAAATTTTCCTTACCCTTCAGTTATACTAAGACTTGGCGCGACCTTGACGCGACCTTGGAACACAACAAGAGAGAAAAAAAAGGCATTTGCACAAGGTTTGAATGGTGGGACACGATCTAGGAGGACGCCCTGAGGCTGTCTAGCCAGAAAAAACGCGAAAATTCCAGAAGTAGTTAAAGTGAATAATTACCAAATTTATTTAACAATCACTACCTACCTACTTATTAATATAAAAATTTAAAACACTGTTATTTGCATTAATTGAAACTCCAGATCAGGAAGATTAAAAAAATAGGGGAGTAAAATAATTATAAAGAAATTTAAAATTGAGACTCATTTTCATAAGCGACGTTGGAAAAAATAGTATACACAATTCGTGATCAAAGTGCGATTTTTCAACTCGTAATACTATCCTCACTCGCTGGCGCTCGAGAGTAGGTATATCATGTAGTCATGTACTGCTCCTTGAAAAATCAAGAACTTTCATCACTTATAGTGTAATATACTATTGCTGTGTTTATTAAATTAACGACCAGTTTATAGAAAGAGAATTAATTATTTAATTCGAATTAAATTTTAATGCGTGATTAACCCATGAATCCGAAACTTCGATTGGTTCAATCTGGTCACGTGTTCAGTTAATCTCGCATTTGATTGCGATTAAGTTAATTTCGCTTCTGTAAACTGGCCCTAAATTTTCACTGTTAGCGCTTGAAAATTTGATTTTGGCGTGTAATCGACTGAAAAAAATGTCTAGTTCAGATAGTGACTTAAATGTGAGACCACATGCAGTGCGAGTAATAAAGAAGGCCTAAATTCTGAATACATAATACATATATTGACGTCAAACTCGGAAATAATAGAATTGACAGTAACTAAATCATTCCTGCATTGTTCTCTAAAATGAAGCGTTGCAAAATTAATGTTTATAATAATTGTAATTTTACAATAGCTATTTGTGTAATAAGTACATAATATAGGTCTTTGTGGACGAGCGTGGCAGAGCGAGCTTGCTTGTCAAAACGTTGTCATGTTGGCATGAGCCGAACAATGATTTTCATGACAATACGATTAGTCACACTGAGTGTCAAATTTTTTTTAATGTAACTGAGCCTGCGCCCTGACGAGCGAGAGTTTATTTCAAATTCGAAACAGATTTCTCCTAATTTCTCATTATACCTATCTTAAATCTGTTTTGAAAATGAATTCACGGAAGAAAGGTACGGAAAGTGAAGTGAACATAACCTATGATTTGGTGTAAAATTGTTACACATACAGCTGGTCCATATGCGCACATTTTAGGGTAGTGCAGTATGGTTTTGCACTTAATCTTGACAGTGACAATTGTTTATTAAAAAATTTCAGTATAAATAGGGCGAGTTCACAAAGCCTAATTATGTAGATATGAATTACATACAAAACTTTATGTTCGATTATGAAGTTAAGTTTCTTTTAGATACAAAATTAATAGATTCTAAAAATTACGATAATTCCGAAGTGTTCAAGTGTTCTGTTTTTATTGCTGCGGTTACAAAGCGTTTTGTGTTTGAAATACGAAATCGTCTTTATTTCTGGTTGTAATAATGACCAAAGTAAGGGAAATTGCAGCAAAAGCCAAAGAACCTACTGTAAAGTGTAAAGTTTTCTATTAATTCTATACTTTCCTGATTGAAATAAAATTGTGAAATTTAGTTATTTTAACGATCATTTTGAAGTAATACTCAAAATTGACAATCGTCCGTTTTACTATCACTACGGACCCCGTCCCTAAAGAGCCAGTTTATGGACGATAAACGATAATTATAAATCATGAATTATAGTTAATATAATCGAACATAATAGTAGTTTATTTGAGGAGTTTGTGTGTAAATTGGGCCTTTTTTGGCACGAGTGGGCCATTTTAAAACACGAGTGTTCACATAGGAGAAAATTGTCAAATTCTGACAGTGTCGAACAAAAAATAAATTATGTTAATAATGTTGCAAATTATTAATATGTCGCGTACTTAACCACTACTTCCTGGTAAAAACGAATAATCTCTCTGCAGGTCCATGCAAGATGTTGAGGTTAGAATGTTCCAGTTGCACTTTGGCACCAACAGCTACTTCTAGATAGATCAAAAATAAAGTAGGTACATAAAACGTTATCAACTTCTGTGGTTTTGTTTTTATATATTTTGCAATTTTGCAGATTTTTACGAAATAATTGTCAAACTTTATAATACATACAGGGCTGCCAACCCGATAGGTTGTATTTTCCCCGTTACGATTATAACTATTTATTGGTCAATAAAAATCAAAGAAACACATTTATCAGAAAAATAATACACGGAAATGTGTTTTTACACGAAATTAAAGTAACGTATGAACACTTTAATTTTGAAGTAATTCCACTAGAAATTTTTGACATCGTTCAGGAAATCGCAGCTCCCTTGACCTGAAGTGTAAGGTAACGGTGTATTTCCCAGTTAGGGAGGCCGAAAATATATATTTTTTTATTTTGACTTAAAAAGTGGGATTATTACATTATCGCTTCATCTAATGTGAATTTGCTGATACATTTATCTTGAAGTATTGATTTTTTGCACCTGCACATGTGTCTAGTCATTGGTTTTCATACCGTGCGATCAAAGAAAAAGTCAAGTAATCATGACTATCATAATTCAATTGGCAGCACTATACTGTTACGAGTATACTGCTGTCGTCAAGGAACATAATATTTAAATAGAGAAACATCATGTTTGGCAAGTACAGCCAGCGCTACCAACTGAACCATGAGAGTCATGGCTTACTCGATCAATTTCTTTTCGATCGCGTGGTATCACCGTTGAATGTAAATTTAACAAACTCAACAAATAATGACTCGAAATAATTTTTGATGTGAGAGTAAAATTTCGGAAAAAGAAAAATTCTGCGTCGGAACAGTTGTTCACAAAAACGGCAATAATGTGCATATTAAAAGCATTATATCCACTAGAAGTCCAATTTTATTATACAGGGTCATGAATATTGAGTGTTAAAATTAAAATACACAGTCCTTAAGCCTTCGTACAAAGGCTGAAGAGCTTTTCAAAGTGACGCAGCTGCGAACGACAGGGGGGCGATCAAGCCAGACCAGTAAACTGCGGGGGTCTGCTGATTTAATTTGTTCCAAATTTCCTGCAAACTCGCGATCAGGTGTACAGCTTAATTGGAATTATCAAAATAAAATCGAAACTGATCCGTTTCCCTAAATAAATGACTTATCTCGAACAAAAGTGGATGAAGCTTTTGCAAAAATGAATTCAACTTTCGCTTGCAACGTGAAGCACAAACCGTCTTATCGAAAATTGATAAACAGAACGGCGTCATTTATTTTACTGTTGCAGTTGATGTCAAATTGCCGTTTTAGCTAAGGAGCTTAGTGATTGTGTAAACATATATATCCATCTCGGGGTCTAAGTTCGGGTCACGTGCGGTGGTCGCCTCTGATGTCCTCTCAGTTAAACCCCCGAGGGCGGTGGGAAAGCTCTTCATAAAGCACTCTCTAATGTCACCGTGTTTTAAGCTGCACAGTAAACAAAGCTACATATTATACGCAATCAACTCCATGAATGTATCAGAGCCGTACTGCTCACATTTCACTCAGAATTGATTATTTTCGTGCGTTTAACGTCGTTACAAAATTGGTGTTACAATTTTTGTACGCCCCAAAATGCGTGCATGCTTTGTGCAGAGATTACGCTTTTAGATATTTTCGTCTGGCACAAAGTCTGAGTCCGGTACTGATCACAGCATGTCATTATCGAACGCCTGTGGCATTCGATTACTGAGCACTTGGCCGTGCGAAAGTACAACTGTAAGTTCGTGTAAGCGGAAGGTAAATAACGTTGCAATTATACGCCCGACGCCCACTTCTCAGCAAACAAGTGCACTGATAATGCATGTCCTAGTGATAGTAAATTGTTGGGGGATGCAGTGAGAAAACCGGCACGTTTATCCGTCTTCTCACGTAGGATTATCATTATTTGACGATGAGCTTTAAGCTTTAACCAAGAAATTAATTTACCCTGTCTGTTCTTTAAATTTATCACTTTACTGCACTCTTGTTTATTTGCGTCGTTTTTGGAAAAAATAAAAACGGTGATCTGTACGAGAAAAACGCTAGTTTAAATTTGCCAAAATTGTGTTAGGGGGAAAATCTAATTGAAGTGAAAACAATGTAAAAGTGTGTGAATGGTTGCAATAATTTTCAAACATACAAGAGTTAGTTATTTGTAACTGCGACAGTCAAATTTAGATCAAGGCTGCCAATCATATAAAGCAAAAAATAACACTAACAACCTAACTAAACGCTGTTCAAAAATCAAAAAAACCATTGTGGAGCAAATAACATACATTTTTCATGACATTTCCTATTACTTATCAAACTGACAGATAAGCCATTTGCACCACAATGGTTTTTTGATTTTTGAACAGCTTTTAGTAGACGGATACTACGAACTCTATTTTAGAAAGGAACTGAGAATTCTGAATTAAAGATAATTCAATTACAAGATTATTATCAAGAAAAAATAACACTTTAATAATGGAAAGTTATTAATTTTTATTAATAAACGTGTGCTGTGAAAATTTGCCACTTACTATACATTATGTAGCCATAAGTATAAGCAACATTTGCATTGGCAACATGTGAAAAAACATCATAAGGGTTCTAGTCATTTGGTGTTTAAACAGACAAGGTTTTCAGATATGTGTTTTAAAATAATAAAGATTTTGACAAATAATAATTCACCTCCACGAGGGAGTTTTGAAAGACATTTTCTTGCTGCCTTAACTAATTCAAATTCCGAACACCGTAATTTACACTTTGATAATGGTAAATTCTGAAAGCTGCAATCTGGCAATTAGGGTGTCAAATGTCAAATTTGGAAATTCATAACAAGCGACAAATTTATACGTACAGTTGATGGACAAATAAAACTGGGACAAAAATGACAATCACATAAGTCAAAATTTACTAATTTGCATCGTTTAATTACGGCTTTATCACAAATAGATTAACTTTGGTATGACATATTATATAGACACTGACAAATATATTGACAATTCAATGGTCTGATTTACATCTAGATTAAATTTTAAGTGTCCCAGTTTTATTTGTCCACCGACCGTACATATAAACTACCGTGTTGGAATTTGGAACAACCCTGCATTTGACAGAATGCAACATAATAAGCTTTATTCCAAATAGATTTAGATTTTTCGTAATATTTTAGTATTTTAAACAATAATTACATAACATTTTTGTTTTATAATATTTTTGTACTTTATTATTAGTGGGTGCCCCAAAATTTGCGGAACAGCTTAGCAGTATGTTCTTTTTTGTAGACGATAAATGTAGCAACATTTAAAAACATTCTATGTATCCCAATAGTCTGCAAATATTTCATTTTTGTTGTATCCATGGAGATAAGAAAGAAAAATCAAAGCCACGTTGCCATAAGTTATTTGAGGTAAAACGGACATAAAATTACTTCTTGGAAATGCTGGAAATAATAAAGAAAATAATTGCAAACCTGATCACAATCGTTCAGAATTATTATGCCACTGGCTAGTAAACGACAAATAGTCAAAATCTTTTTTAATATTTAAAATAGACGAGATCAAAGCTGCACCTTTTGAGACCTCATATCTTCAAATTTAAGATGTATAGATTTTTTAAATTATTTTTGTCATTATTTTCTAACATGAGTTGACATTGCTCTATTGCCCAGTATATTCCTAGTTATACTTAAATATTTTAGATGTATCAATTTCTAATTCAGAGGAACCCTAAACGTTTTATCATTGTTTTCCAACATTTTTTGAGTAGATGTGAATTTTATCATGCCTTTGCACGAAGATCTTTGTTTGAATAGGATGCGCTTCAGCATAATCAAGTTTAAAAAATGTCTGAGAAAATTAAATCCATTAAGAGATTAATCACTCTTCCATTCTATTTTTGTATGTTTCTTCATCTTCTCCCATTCGTCGATTCTATTAGTTCCTTTCCTACATACCATCCGGCTTGTCAGTGCGATTGTCTCGGTAGTGGATTTTGCTGTATTCAGAACGGGAGAGGATTGATCGGTGTTTTATTGGACATTTAATACATTATTGATGTTTCAGAATGGTGTTCGCCATTTCGTGGTTTCATAATCATCAATTATTCTTACGCCGTGGATAGATGAGGCTTTCATTATTTAATTTGTGCACAAATAGTCACAATACGTGTGAAGAGATCTTTCCGAAAAATATTATATTGCACAATGTTTGCTTTGGTATTTCATTATAAGCTGGTGTTTTCTTGACGTAGGACCGAAACGAGTGATAAGTTATCACCTGAAATGCCGTAAATTTAAAGTCGTATTAAAAAAACAAATATATATTTGGATTCCTACGAAACATTACAATACTTGCAACTTACAGTGACATAATTATTTTCTTATCTGAGTAAACAATAAAATACACACAATTCATTTTACCTGCTCCATAAATTTTTAGCGATTATAATAAATCCTCACGTTAAATATTAGGATTTGTGCTTTATGATGCATGGCCACAAGAATTGTAAAATAAATGTTATTTTACTTCTTTTGCTTATATAGTTAGATAAATGTTATGTAAGCATTTACTTCGTCATAAACAGAGCAACAGATGTTTATCTTTTACTTTAAATTTCAAATGAGTTTAATTTTCCTAATAAACTGGCACAAACCCATTTTTTTAACCCTGAATATAAGAAAAATATAACGAAACCACAGTTAATCTACATTTATGTTTTACTAGTGGTTTTATTATTTATTATTACAACAACAACAACAAAGTTAAGCTTAAACTCTGACATTTATCCAAGAGATGTTTTAAAAGAATATTGTTTATTGATAAAGAATAGTTATTTATGATGTAAGTGTTAAAAGTGAGATTTTATTTTGTAAGTGGGGAAAAAATAAAATCACTTTTAACACGTCCATCATACATCTATTTTTTATACAACTGGTTTGCATTGCATTAAAAAACGCAGTCGTATTTTTGATGTTTATTTTAATTTCTGCGGCAAAAATCAGGTAGCTAGTCTTGTATTGAAATTTGTTTATTAGAAACGTCAAAAAAGTTTTCATTACGTTTTGTAAAACAATTTCAATTTCAATGCAAAGAAAACGACGTTAACGATGCTGATATCGACGACAGATTTCCCGCAGATATTGAAAAAGCGGCAAATAGAGCCACTTTAACATTTATAAATAAATAAAAAATAACTAGTGTTAAAAGTTTTTTTTTACTAGTGTTAAAAATACTTTTAACACGGTAAGTTATAAAGAGCAATTTTTAATCAAATTAGCTTCCACTAAAAACGTCACTTTTAATGTCAGTTGTATAAAAAAATAATTTCTATTTTTTATCTTACAAATTTAGAAGAACGTACATTATTATCTACAGAAGTTTTATTAATACAATTTTAAAAGTAATATCAATCTTATGAGAAACATTAATCTTTCTGTATACAAATCTCAATAAAAATAAAATCGGTTATACACATTTTAAATAGTAAAAAGATACCGTGCGATCGAAAAAAAAACCAGTAAGCCATGACTACCATGGTTCAGTTGACAATTCTAGTTTAAATATTGCTGTTGTCAAAGAAAGTTCTCTAAACTCCAATAGAGAAACTGCAGGTTTCTCAAATACAGCAATATTTAACTATCGCTGTTAACTGACCCATGACACAGTATTGACAGTCAGAGCTTACTCATTCATTTTATTTTTCGATTCCACGGTACTTCCAACTTCATAAGAAATTATTCAATCCATGTATGTACTAAAATCATCAAGATAAACAGTAGTTTATTTAACGAGTTCGTGTGTAGTGCAATGGTGGATATTATTTACTCCTATTATTTGTTTATTTGGTAATTATCAAAATTAACTATCAGTCTAGCTGAAATAGTTTAAGTGGAGTCAGAGAATGACAAGATTATTTATTCAGATGACAATGATCTCACCTTAAAGAGTTACACTAATCTCTCAATATAATCTTTGCCAAATTATCAATGAGATATTTTTAAAATAAATAAAATATCAGAACAAATTATGAAATTTTTAAGGAAATTTTAAACACTTGATCGGTTGATTAAGTTATAATTGACGTCACAATAACTAACATGGCTTCAAAACGTGATCAGTAATACATCTTGTTGTTAGTTGGAATATTGAGATTTTTCAGTCAAAATTTAAGATAAATCAAAAATATTTGTGCTGCTTCACTTAATACAGTAGACCTAAAAAATACAGGTATCAAAGATATGGGTGAAGTGTGGAAAACTAAGAGACATACAAAGTTTTCTATTCTGTCATAATAAAAGTGAGCTAGCTGTAGAAGTTGTTAATAATTTATCAAATCAAATCAAATCAAATTGTGAATCTCAGAGTGTACAAACAAAAATTAAGAACTTAAAACAAACCTCTATTGAAAAATATTTCAAAAAAATGTAATTAATATGATGTAATATATCAGGTAATGTTTAAAATATTTAGTGTTGTTAAAGTAATCATTAAAAAAATCGACGTGATTTATTTATCATTCAATTTCAATAGCGGCCTCCTCTCTGTAGCGGTCATTTTTACAATACATTTTTGTGGCCGCTTTTGAGAGGTTTTACTGTATGACTAGAAATTTGCAGATTGATTGAGGAAAATGGAAACTAGAAAGAAAGAAGTAACTGAAATTTAAAAATATCTTTCAGTTTGCTTTCCAATTTTGCTTTAGTATCTAACAATTATAATAAAAATAAATAAATAAAGATATAACGATTATATTAGAATTAACGTGGAATATGAGATCAGCATTTTTAATATTGATACTACATAAACATAACATACATAATAAATATAAATTTGTTTTTCAGGTAATTCGCCTAGTACCGTAGTAATCAAAATAATATGTATATATTTATATGTATGATACGGGATGATCAAGAAGGACTGTTTAAGTTGGTAATGCTGAATTTTATTTTTAAATGGTACAACTGGAGTAACTTCCGGTTGTTGACGGCTTCACACTGACAGCCGCATCAGTGACAAGTTAAATTTGACATTTCAAATTAAATTAAACATTCTGGTGAATCGTTCCAGAGAAGAGTTAATTTATGTTTAGAGCAAAATGGGGAGCACTTCGAGAATTTCCTTTAGTTAATTTTTAGATTATTATTCCGAATTCCAACTTTGATTTCTTTTTGCCGTTAATTTTTACTCTCATAGTCATAACCTACCATTTTGTCGTTCTTAATGCTACGTCAGATATCTGTCAAATAAACCCACAAAACATATCCGGTTGCAGTGTTGTAAATAGCCCAATAAAAAAATGTTCTTAATTGTATTCCCAACTTAAACAGTCCTTCTTGACCACCTGGTACAAAAAATGTTATGTATAGAACATTATACAGGTTGTCCCAGAACTGCCTTGCCAAAGAAAAAAGGGAGTATTTGCGTAAATGTGACAATCTGCAAAAAGACCTACTCAAGAAAAGACATCCTAAACTTGAGCACCATCAAGGTAGGATGACCGGAATTTTGCGTTGCTGGGGTTTCGAATTTATAATTTTGTTATGATATCAATAATTATTTTTACTGTCTAGCAACCTGTCTGATTTTGTAGTAATACCTAAGGACAAGCTTCTGGGATTGGTGAAGTTGAAAACTTTATAACTCGATTATGTCAGCTGCAGGAAAATTTATTTTAGTCATCTTAGAGTCTCTTTTGCTGTCGGCACATGCCTGTTTTCTATGGGGAGGCAGTTCTGGTCCAGGCTGTATAATATAAAAATATATACCTATGTAAATATAAATTAATAATATTTTAAAATATGATGTGAGTAGCATTAAGTTTCTAGCTTCATTGCGTTGCTTAGGAAATTAGTTAAATGTCAAAAGCTGAAGTTGAAGTTGAAGTCTGCACATTTACGAGTAGAGTTCCACAAAATGAATGCATACGGTGATGAAGTTATAATCACCCACTGCAAAGAATTTAACAAGAAATTCCACTATCCGCTTTTCCACTTTGTCAAAATTGTCAAAATTCGATGTTCAAATTAAATTAGGTCAAAAGTGCAAAGTTTGACCCCTTTTAAGTTATAAACTAAGGATATGTAATTTTTATGACATTTTCCTCATGATCTTCTAGTACCAGTTACCAGCACTCTGTTGAGTTTTCTGCGAACTTTGAGACATTCTGTGTAGCATACATTTTGGTGAAGTGAAAACAGACTTCACACTCTTGAATGATTACCGACGGCAAAGTAGCAAAAATATGAAAAAACGTCCAACACAACAGTTTGTATTTCGAAAATTAAAATTTAATTTATAGACGCTGATACAAAAATTTTAGGAAGAACTTATTATACATTTGTGATGATTATAAATTTTTTCCAACATCGCTTATGAAAATGATACTTTCATCACTCAATTTAGTGAGGGAAATAGGCGTTTGCATCACTAGTGAGGAAAATGGAGAAAGTAAACTTACTAGTGAGGAAAATTTATTTACATTAACAATCTACTACCTACTTATTAACATAAAAATTTTAAACACTGTTATTTGCATTAATTGAAACTCCAGATCCGGAAGATTCACAAAATAGGGGAGTAAAATAATTATAAAAAAATTTAAAATTGAGACTCATTTTCATAAGCGACGTTGGAAAAAATAGTATTCACAATTCGTCGATTTTTCAACTCGCAATACTATCCTCACTCGCTGGCGCTGGAGAGTATATCATGTATTGCTCGTTGAAAAATCAGGCACTTTCATCACTTATACTACTTATAGTGTAATATACTACATAGTACAGATTTAATATTTTTCCTCCAACTGAAATAGGAGTATTTAGCATGGAATTATAATAACAACTACCACCCATATTTACCGGATTTTACCCGTAACGGAGTTTTTAGCTAAAACTCCCATATTCAGTAGCACAAAAATCCGGGAGGATGCAGCAAATTTTGCAAGGGTTCGGGACAATCTATTGTTATAACAATGTTTTCGTATATTTTAATCTGTAGTTAAATTTAACTCAGGTTGGTGCAACCGGCCCTAAGTATGGTAGGTACTATTTTAAATTGGGTTTTATGAATTTTTTATTATACCTGAATCATAATCCATGTTTTTGACACTAAAATGCGTGCGAAAAAGGGCCTTTAAAACACTAAAGCTTTAAAGTTTGCTTAGGTAACAACAAATTCACCTACATTTTGAACAATGATAAATACACATTTATTCACAATTTATAACAAATATACTTGGTAGCGAAACAACAACAATTGACCATTTCTATATCAATGATTAATGACACAGATTGTAATGCAGGTATAATAAAAAATAGCGTATGATACACGTTTACAAGGGCCTTTAAAGCACTACGCGTCGTGCTTTTAAACTCGTCGCGCGTGCTTTAAAGGCTTCCTTATAAACTGTATCATAATATATTATTTTCTAACACTAATATCTTATACTGTTTCTATGGTGTATTTGAGCTCACTCGTTATTATGTCCTATAAAATACGCTTTTCTCTATAAAACACGTCGTCAATCGCAATGTATCTTATAAGATTAGAAAATAGACAGATTCGAGATGCACATTATTCAAGTAACATTTTATTCATCATTTTTACAGTAATTATTTCAAAAGTGAAAATACAATTATTGGATTGGAAACTTAGGCCAGTACTGCCACATTCATCCCTATTGCTTAGCTTGGTGCTCTTGTTTAACATCTACTTGTTTAACTTCTGCTTTTTCATCCAATGCAAGCGTCCCACCACCAAAGACTTTTCTGGCAATCTTTACTTTCTCTTCAAATGATTCTTGCTTGTCGTAATGTGAATTAACTTTTCAATAAAGTTCTACACGCTTACCTTCGGTTACCTCCGTGATGCCTTTTTTATTCTTCCAGCCTTTCATACGCAATTCTTTTCTCTTATTCTTATTTCTTCTGGAACGTTTTGGCACATTTCAACAATGAAAATTGTTTTTTTTTTTTAGATTTGTTGATATTATTACCATAGTGCCCACGGCAATCTTCGCCTTTTGTGTATTATGACGCGCCTCGAATAATTTATGACATTTGGAATAATTTCTGAATTTATTAAAATTTCTGATAAGATGTTTAGTGTTAGAAAAAATCTTCAAGACAAAAGACAATACATGTTTTATAGTTTAAGAATCTGGGTCTATTAAATCCTGGCTCCCTGCGGTCGCTCTGATTTAAACTACGACCTCGATTTTTAAATCGTCTATAAAACACTTGTGTCTTAATAGCTATAAAATGTTTAACCACATTTTCAGTTTATTCACTTATTGGAGATACCGCGTGATTAAGAATTAATCAATCTGTTGGTAATAATGAAAATTGTTAGCACTATAATCTAAAAGCATTTCCGGTTGTCCATTAAAGGTTCATTTTTGTAATAGTTTATTTATTAAAATGGTTTTTGCATTTTACATTTTCAACATTTACTGTATTTTGACTGCCACCGAGTACCAGCTGTCTAACCTAATTTTTTTTTAATGTGGTGTCAAGTTAAAACATTCGGTCAATGCCAATTACGAGGCAAAAAAACACCAATATTTTTCAATTGTTTCATTGCTAACAGACTCAGTCATTGTTGATCAAGCTGTACTATGGTTTACATATTGTGGTGCATTTCAATTTCACGCTGTATTACAAATATTTGTCTGCGGTAAAACTCATTTTGAAAACAATTTGAAAACTGTCACAATTTAATTGACATTTATTTTATAAAGGCATTTTTTTCGTTGCTATGATATGTTAGCAATGTTGGCGCGTTTTAAAACTACTCCCCCACATCAAATTTCATCATATTATTCAACACTGATGAAGAAACGGATTTCAAATGTATTCGTAAAAGGAATTTTTGGATATCTGTTGATGGCGCCTTTGCAAGTTGACACTTACAATTATGTTCCCACATCATTAACAGGATCATTTAGTTTTACAGATAGTTTAGTTGTAACTTCGAAAAGCTCTTGCGCGTTAACGAAACGCCAAAAGCAAAAAAAATTCTTCATTTTGCTTAATTACCCTAAATTTTGTACCTTCTTTGGTGTCCGTCCTTTTTCACACACCGATATACATATTATAGTATTTTTCTTGTGATATATTTTTTTTCAAATCAGCAAGTTAATTTTTTTTGTCGCGAGTAGGTAAGTAATTACTAATTACTAATTACATATATCGCAATTATCTTAAATAAAAACCACATTTTTTGTTGGTTTTATTTTTTTACGTATCACGTTCGAGTTGTTGACACTAGTTGTTGGTCACTTACAGAAACTATTTCTCACATGAAGTGCAATGCTTCTGAAGAGTAGTCTCAATGAAAACGTGAACGGTAGTGCAGGTAAGATAAGGCAACATCACGAAAGCGCCGGGTTAATTTACCGGAGCGGAATCAAAAGGGGACATGAAGCGTGCTATCATCAATGATGATGAGCTGGTAGGAGGCCCGAAGTAGATCCTCCACCCTTACGTCGAGTCGGCTTTGTGTTTACAAGCCACTGGTCCAGCATCAGGGATTATTAGTTTTTGATACGTGCCTTTCCCCACCGAACCGTCAATAGGCTAAGTTTACCGTGTGATCTGTCACGCTACGTCAAGTACCATATACCAACGTTCTGTCATTGTTAACATATTGTCGGTTATTAAACCGAAAAGATGCGTCAATTCGTGATCAAGTTCGCGCACAAAACACAATGGAAGGCACTGCAAACGCCATAACTATTCCGAAAATACATAAACATGTATTCCCGGTGTCGTTTAAAATTTTTTTCTTCAATTTCATTGTGATAAATTTGCGAGATATTTCCGAAACGCTGTTGCGCGTTTAAATATGTCACAACATCTTTTATGTGGACAGAACAGTTCTGCAGATTTTAATATCAATGGAAAGTAAAATAATAATACCAGTTCAAGATTCTTATATGCCAAAACGAGATCAATAGACATACTCGTAATATAGGATTGTTATCAACTCGATATTATGCTACGCGTGTTTCAGGAATGCTGTGAAGTGTTATAAGCGAGGGTGACGACACACTAAAGAGTAAAATGTCACGAGAGGGTGCTGATATTGGTCCAAATTTATCACGTCGTGTGCTTGAAACCTGCCACGTATTCAAACTCTAGTCGGTTTTATTAGATTGTTATTACACCCCATTTCATTAAATCATGCTTTACGTAATAACTCTTCGATAGTTTCATATCCAATAACTCCAATAATAATAATTCTAAAGGAACTATTCGTATTCACCACCAATTATTGTACATATTTCAAAATCTACTGGGTGCCCCAAAATTCGTGGAACAACTCAGTGAGGTAATGTCAACTCATGTTAGAAAATGATGAGAAATATAATAAATAAATTCAATATCTTTTATATTTGAAGATATGGGGGCTCAGAAGGTGCAGTTTTGATCTCGTTTATTTTAAATATTAAAAAAGATTTTGACTATTTGTTTTTTACTAACCAATGCTATAACCCTATAACAATATTGAAGGATTGTGATCAGGTTTGCAATTATTTAGGTACTATCGCGGCCATCCAAAAGTGAACGTTTTTTTTTTCATAGTTTGATTTTTACTTTAAATCATAGGCGTCCTAAAATGTCAAAGTTTGACACTAACGATAAAAATGTTATTGAAACTATTTTTTTTAAATGCCACATCTCACTCCGATGCAGACAGCTAGGGCTATTGCAAAGCTAGAAGCAAATTGGTCGTTGGCTGCTGTGGCGAGAGAATTACATTGCAGTAAGACTTGCATCTTCAATATAAAGAGGGGTTGGCAAGAAAACAGACTTGAGAGGCCAATGCGAATAGGTGTTGGAAAGGTTTCTTTACTAAAGTTTACCTTCACTTTAATAATGTATTAATTACTTCTCAATCTCATTTTTATTATTACAACTTTTTATTATTAAAATAGTAACGCCTGCTGCACGAACGCCAATGAATACAGCCTGATTTAATCTAACGAAAAATACGAAAATTTTCGCAAGCTGTCGTTCACTTTTGGATGGCCGCGATTGTACATACTTCATTATTTCCAGCATTTCCAAGAGGTGATTTTATGTCGGTTTTACCTTAAATAACCTCAAAAATGAAATATTTGCAGACTATTGGGATACATAGAATGTTTCTAAATGTTGCCACATTTAGTGTAACAAATACGTCCATATCTTCTACAAAAAAGTAGATTGATTTTTTTACATTTTTACCTAATATTTTAACGACTTAACAACGTACTGCTAAGCCGTTCCACGGATTTTGGGGCACCCAGTATAATAGGCTAAATCAGATCATTTATCAAACATTCTTCATGTTTAAAGTTGATAACACAATAATTGTGACGTACGAGGCTATGATATCACACTCCTGTGTGAACGGCGTGTATTCATTTATTCGTCATTTTTCATATTTTATTATACAATTTTAAATTTTACATTCAGTTTTTAACCAACTATATTTATTATTTATTTATAATGACCTGTAGTCCGTTTTTTAATTTACATGTAGGTATGTCGCATACCTCTCGTGGGGTGATATTTGAAAATTTGACTAAAACTCATCCATTATAGCAGAATTATAGTGTTAAATTGTTAAAGTTAGGTTGGCAGTATGTAGTGATAAAATTACTAGCCACGCTAACTGATATATTGATTTTTTTATCTGTGGTGGCAATTTAAACAAATGAAAATCTCATAGTCCTTTATGTCATTTGCGGCGTATTATCTAATTTTGAAAGAATTTCTCTGTTCGTTTTTCAATTTCACATTAATTTTCTTCCATATCGAATATTATTAATAATTTCTAGGGTTGATACTGTAAAACACTTCTTTGCCAAACAAATTATTATTAAAGGTTCCATAACCTCAATTTCACTCTCAGCAAAAGTTCAATTAAGCATTAAATAAACGGTATAGTCACTGAGTTGAGTTTGGCCGGCCTTGAATTTAACAATTCAGGTGATTAACAAAAAAAAAATAGGCAAAGAGCAGCCACGTAAAAGAAAACTTCTGAAAGAAGCTTTTTAACAAACGTGGTTGTCCTACATGATAAACCCAGTCACCATTTTCTTAGTTTCTATTACTAATCTACTACCTAATCAAAGTGTAAATACAGGGTGTCTCAAAATTCGCGAATTCAGAATTCAGAGCTTGGTAGGGAAGGACCCAGTGGAGCTTGAAAAATACTTAGAAAAAAAAATCGCTCTTCCTGAAGAAGATATAAGCACTTTTTAATTTGGTTCAAAACATAGCAGCCTTCATATGCACAGTGACAAAATACTATTCTAGCTACGTTGCCGTTCCATTTTTAAGAAAAACTACAAAAATTTAAGATTTTTTTACTCCAATGTAAAGCTATTTTTCAAAAAATTGTTTTACGTTATTATTTTCCACCATAAATAACAATAAACACTGCACTTTTCAGTCTGTATTTGAAGAAAACGCACTTCAATGCAATAATAAATACGGGGTGCCATTTGAAAAAAATTAGTTTTTGACATTTTTAGTTCGTTATATTTAAAAAATCGCAGTAGGCATATGCGACTGAGCAGGTTGTTGAGTAAATACTCAGCAGATGCGGCAAACATTCAGAAATCAAACAGTGTAAATCATTTTTATTCACAATCGGTTGGTAACGTGCAGCTTTTCTGACCTCTTAAAAGTTAGAAAGTGAGCGATTACTCGTGTACACATCAACCGGTCAGTAATGGTGAAAAAAGGAGTCAGTAATGAGTCGTAAGCCATCAGTAATGAACCCCATAACTGACCTGTGGTGGCGCTACTGTCGTACGCTCTGTACGTTTTTCTGGTATCGTAATTTGCTTTTCTCAAGTAAGAGATTGGGTGTTAATTTGAGTGCGAATTCCCGCAATTCTGGGGAGGGTACACTCTATTTCACTATCGCACATTTTGTTTTTTAAAAAATGTGAGCAAATGACAATTTGGTTTGACTTTTGTGAACTAAAATTTAATACAATCTCAATCGTGCGCGCCTACTAGGTTTTAATATTTTGCCGAAATAAACGATAATATTACGGCGGTTGGTTTTTATTCATTTTTTATTATTATAATGTTGCTTGTTTTATTAAATGATTGATTGTGAATTAAATAGTATACAAACCTCGGCGAAAGACCATTCCTGTGTCTCGAGAACTAGTTCACCTCGAGGGTAAGCCTCTCGGTAAACTATTGTTCTCTCGACGGGAATGGAACACTTTCCTCCTCGGTATGTAATATAATATAATTTATGTGGAAACTACGAATTTTCGAAGGGACCCATGCAATTCGAAATTCTGGTAAAAAAAAGCGCCACTGATCAAAAACGATGGCAGATAAGTAAAAATGACCTGTATAAATTTGATTCATAATTTAGCATAGAATTCAAAAATAAAATCAAACTGGGTATGTTCCGTTTAAAAAAACACTCGAAAAAACATAACTTTAGTGTTTTTATAATATTGAGACACACTGTATAGTGTATACATACCGCAATATTTTCCGAATGTGCAGTAGAAGCGTAGCTATCATCTAGAAAAAAGTAAAAGTTGATATCTTTAATAACAAACAAGTTATGGAGCTTTTTCACAACTCTGGGACACCTGTATATTTAGGTGGGTATTTTAAGATTTATGTAATTAGAAATAGGTACTATATACCTACTATTTCTAATTTTAAATGAAAGTGTTTCATAATTGAAATTCTTCTTGTATGTATTCTAATTTATGTGATTATTTATCGTTAGAGAAAAAACAAAAATGAGATAATAAAATATTTAAATTGTCTGTACGTAATATTGCAATAATTCTTAAATCTTGAGAATTTTCTGCGAATATTTCAAGGAAATGTACGCAAGCACAAATATTCAAGACGTCAACAACAACTTTCTTGGTGTTATTATCTACATGCATTCTGCGATCTTGGAGCTTTCATTCGTCTATCGTGGAGCAAGGAGACTCGCTTACGACGTGTTATAAGATTCCAAACAGGCGACCCGGATTGCCAGTATTGAACGTTCCCGAATAAATCTTATTATTATCGAGAATGAGACGGAGTCAACATCGGTTTGACAGAAGGAAGCGCGGCCATGCTTAAATTAAATATTGCGGCACGAAACGCGACCACGCAAGTTTGACGTTACGCGAACACGTTTCTCACAATGCGGAAAATTTTAACGTCACAGTCGAAAATTCCTGCGACGGATCGCCCTTCGTCGCACGAACCTCAGGAGTGTCATGGAGTCATGGTGGATCACCGAAAAATATAATTTCGAGTGGTCGTTGTTTATTTTTGCGCGAACGAGACAGGCTGGGTTGCAGCGGGGCAAACTGCAATGGAACGGATTTTCTATACCTAAAGCTCGGAAGCTTTGAGCAGGTTTGTGAGGGGAAATCCCGCCTGAATCCGCCATTCGACCGGGATATCGTTCTCGTCTCCAGGGCAACGTGTAACCTTTAGGGCGGAGCAGCATATCGAATTATGAATGCCCCTCCACGACCAGCAACCCCTTCACCCATCAAGACCCCAAATCCAATAATCTCACTCGCTTAGATTGTGACGGAATGATTTACCGACAAATCTAACCCAACTAATAACAACGTTATATAGGAATTTTCCACAAAATCGAATCACTACTTTTACCTCGACACTGATGCGTGCCGCAAATAACTGGAATCTCATTTTGTGTAATTGTCGGGTACTGTAAATATGAGGTGTACTCATACAGCAAATACCTAATGGTGGATTCGTGCGGCGAGAGAAGGTTGTTGATAGGAATGGAGCCGAGTTGCGTGTGGTATGAAGCGTTTCGGTGCGGTTTCAATCCAAATATTGACGAAAACAGACAGGACGCATCCACAAAGCAATATTACACTGCTGTAAATTGTTTATGGTTGGCTCAAAATGAGAAAATCCCTTTGTTCTCTATGCGAGAGTTTATTGTAATTGAACTCGGGTACAGTCGACGTACCAAACTGCCGAAAAGAATCTCAATGCAGAACGCAACCGCAGCAGCGTCACCGTTTTCTAATAAATTCTCCAACAACTTGGAAATTCAACAAATTCAGTGAATTAAAGATGGAATTGTTTGTATTCTTTTTATGTTTAAATTACTCAACGTGTTAGACAACGGCGAATTATGTGTTTTAGGGAATGATATGTTACGTATCGGGTGTTCATTTAAATGTATCTTCAAAGTAGACGTTGAAGAGTCGATTGTGAACGCACCACAGATTACAGATCACAGATCAGCTATTTAAATCTAACTTCACTTTTTGCGTTGTTTGTGTTTTTACTATGCATACAATCGACTCTTTATTCTTCAACGCCAACTTGAGGATAAATTTAAATGAACACCGATATATAAATATTAATTGCTAAGTACATAGTTGACTTCACTTACAATTTCTGCGACATTTTGATGAAGCAAAACTTTTAACTAAAATCCAGTTGTCTACAACTGTAAATGTACCGCTGTAACTTTATCATTAAAACATAATATACAGGGTGATTCATGTGGCGCGTTCGTTAGAAAGTTTCTGATTTCCTAAAATCGTATTATGTAATATGAAAATTGGCAACCGACTATAATCGAGTGCTCCAAGTTCAAATATTTTTTTTTCAAAATGGCGACACTTTTGGAAATACCGGAAATTGACGCCATCTTTACTTTTTTTAAATGGAAAGGCCCCATTTTGATTTCAAATTTGGATTCTACGTTAAATTTTGAGTTTAGAGTTTTTATCAAGCAATTGTTTTATTTGAATTTTAATTCAAAAATGGCATTGCAATAAATAGTAGATAACAACAAAATAATCAAATCAACAAAATAGTTATTTTTATATTAAGTGCGCGAAGGTCTTTTACGCCGAGACGAAGGTCGAGGCAGTATAAGCCTTTGAATGCACAAAAACATCTTCGCGCACGAAATATAAACAATATTTTTTCTATAATTGATTCAAAAAATTGAAATTAAAAATTCAAATTTTTGAAGGAACTCTGAAGTTTCAATGCAGTGACCATGTTGCTAGGTAACTAATAAAAAACAGTGCGTGAAATGAAAAACAGAAATAGTCGTATGCGTGAAATTGCATTTCACACACTGTTTTGTATGGTTTCTATGGTTTCGATCTTACTAACAATGTAAAAAAAAAGACACGTAAGAAAATGACCCACTTCATGCACAGATAACTATGCGTGAATTTAAATTTTTTGAATCAATTATATAAAAAGATATTTTAATGCAAGGCTCAATGTATGCACCGTTTTCATTGAGATAGTGAACAATGTTTATCTTAGTTTTAGTACGCTTCGGAAAAAATGTTGTTGTTGTTGTTATCTACTATCGCCGATACTAGTCTAACTCCATGGAGGTACATACTATTAACTAGAGTAACTAGACTAATACTACTAGATCCATGTCTCACTCATGTTATGATATGACTTATGAGGCTTGCGGCACATCCAACTACGCCACCAACGCGTACTACGATGGGACAATCATTTATAATGCAGTGTTGTAAATAGCCGACTAAAAAAATGTTCGTAATTGTATTGCCAACTCAACCTTGTTGTAAGTAGTCATGTTCAAATAAATCTGCAAGAACTGTATTGTAACGTAACTGTCAATTTCACTTGTTCATGTCAATTTAGGACGACTTGTTTTTTGGGTTTTAAAAGTGACTTCAGTAGTTAATTAATTAACATTTTATTAAAAAAAATATTTTGACTAAAATTAACAATTCAGTGTTTGTTAAATTTATTATCATTTTGCAGTAAAATTGCTTTGAAAAGTATAATCACATGTCAACTTTGACAAATAAATGAAATCTGTTATATTTTCTGGCAGGAAAAATCCATGGAAATATTAATCAATATTCAGCCTACATTAGGCACCCTGGAAAAATAAAATTGTCCCAGATTTATCTGAACATGACTGTACATACAGGCTGATTCAAAACGAACTCACCAACTACCAGCAGTTGTACCGAATACAGTGAAAACATAAAAAAATTGAAAAAATTATTCCCCCAATTCAATTAAAAATTATAACGTCCTGAAGTTAGAAAACTGTAACCAAAAATGTTCTTGAAAAAAAAATTTTTTTTGTTCCAATTATGTTAGACAGAGTATTCATTTAACATTTAACATTCACTAATTAAATTCTTTTTCTTTTAGTCCATTGGCTTTTTTTAAAAAGCGAAATTTAAAATGTTTGTTACAAAATTTTTGAATACATTTTATTCAATTAATCATGTGCTTGTATACAGGGTTATTCACCGTAGAGTTCCTGCGAAAATTTAATGTTATGCAACACAACGTACTAAAAGCTCAGATTGGTTTAACATTTTACAAATAAAGAATCAAAGTATAGTTTCATTTAAAAGTCAAAATGACATTTTGTTCTCAATGTAAAGTTATACGAAGAAATATTGGATGAAACAAACATTAGACAAAAACGTTAGAAATAGGCCTATCTGGATATCTTTGAGACTAAACATGTCCAGATTGAACAGCATTTTTACGGCACTCATCAAAAATGAGAATCATGTCTGTTTTTTCATCAAAAAAAGTTGGACATCAACGTCATTGTCTTGACATTTAATGTGAAATGAAATAACCCTAATTCTAACCCTACTTTGAATTGATTGACGTTGTCATTAAGTATTGTAGGTTGCAGGGGATGATTGTAAGTAAGCACGTGGTGAATATTTATTTAATGCAAAGTCCCAATCAAAATCTACCTTTATCAAAAGAAGAGGGCATTTGGAAAAGGAAAATAGGAGTATAAAATACATTTTTAAACTGTCAGCTAAAATAGTGTCAAAAAAAAAGACAATAAAGCTTGAACTATATCGAATTTTTCAAAACTGTCAGAAATTTGATGTCCCACTTTTTTTGCCCGCAATAGTACATGATAAAATCGAATTTTTTTATAATGTCAGACTATAAAATGATTCTTCTTATAACCTTACATGGAGCACAAAAACGTTAAACATGGTATCTAGCAATCTGAGCTTTTGGTATTTTGTGTTGCATAACATTAAATTTTCATATACAGGCTGTCTCAAAACTGGCGTACAAACTACTAACTACCTTATCGAGGATGCTTAAATGTACATGAAAAAAATATGGAAAAAATGTTTCCGACAAAAAATAAAATTATTTTTAAAAATTAAATAATTTTGAGCGACAAACACGAGTGTTGGACTGCAAGAAAAAATTTCTGGCGATATATACAGAGTGATCACAAAAAAACGCCCCAGCTTATATCTTTCTTATTTGACATCCGATATCAACGAGTAATATCTCAAATTAAAGAATTCAAAAAGTACTATAAACTGGATATAAATTGTTGCCCTTAGCAACCCTCCCGTTCAAGGATTAAGGGTCAACTTTATTTTTTTTAATGGCAACATACATTTTTGTTGGTACAGTTAGATTCATTATGTTTTTCTGAGTTCAAAAATATAGTACATCCTGTATATTTAAATGTCATTCTAATTTCCAATTCTAATAGGAATAGTAGAACTTTATTCGTAACAGGCCATGAATTACTTATGAACACATTTTTGTAGTCATGGAAACAATATTTATTAAGTAATACAAACAATAAAATAACAATAATTTTTTTTCAACTGATCTGTTCAAATTGAGCACCATTTTGTTCGAGACACTTCGCGTGGCATTCAGAAGGCTTTCAGGTGGGGTTTCTCTGCAAGTAGTAATTTCTATTATTTCCGAAATATGCTTGCAACATATCCACAATTTCATTATTGTTCATATTATTTCACAACACTAAATTGGAGAAACAAAATTAAACAAAAATTACGACAAATAAAGTTTATTTTCAAAATAAATGTTTATTTTTTTTGTGTTTCCATGGCTGCAAGAATATCTTAAGTAATTCATGGGCTGTTACGAATAAAGTTCTACTTATTCCTAATGATTTGTAATTGAATTTTATTTATTTCTTATGTTACAATAACATTTAAATATACAGGGTGTGCTATATTTTTTAACTTAGAAAAACATAATGAATCTAACTGTACCAAAAAAATTATATGTTGCTATTTAAAAAATTTAAGTTGACCCGTGACCCTTGTAAGATAGGGTTGCTAAGGGCAACATTTTATATCCAGTTTATAGTACATCATGAACCCTTTAATTTGATGTACCGCTCGTTGAAATCGAATTTCAAATAAGAAAGATATAAGCTGGGGCGTTTTTTTGTGATCACTCTGTATCTGTCCCGAGATATATTCGGAAGAGAATCGCCCGAAAAAGCTTTTCCCTAAGTAAATTATATCGGAAATTTTCCCTAGGGAAAATTTATTCATAAAATTCGGAGTTGTGATTTGTCAATATAAATCATGTGACATTTGAGGGCGATTCTCGCTGGAACTCTACGGTGAATAACAACAAAAAAATCAAAATCTGGAAAAATAAGAAAAAATTTGTATATAATTTTTTTCACGACACTAAAATCTTTTAACATTCTTTAAATTAAACACGCTTCGGTAATCCGTACATTTCGTTATTCCGGATCGTCCTTGCCTTAAATAATCTGTACTAATTATTATTATTCATACGTACATTACAATATCACCACAAATTGAAAAAGTGATATATACATTCTGATTGTTAGATGAATGTAAAGAAAAATGGTATTTCGGCAACTTTATGGTAATATATACAATAATACAAGTATCAATACGTAGGGGAACCAGAAGCACACAAAAATTAGGGATAGGATTAAGTACTGGCACAATAGACAACCCCCATATTAAACGACATAAAGGAGAAGTTAATTTGATTCGCCTGGTTCATAACAAGTGCTTAAATGCGTTCATAAATCAAATCATTATCCTCAACCAAATGTTCAATGCCATTTCCCGCACCTACAACTGTGAATAAAAATTATTCATTTGTAACTCTCAGCATAAATGTTTATTATTTTATTCTTGTTCATCGATCAAATACAAATATGGAAATCCTCGCCACAAACATTTGAAATGTCTATCTATATATTAAAAAAGACGACTTGAACGCGGAAACCTTGAGGGTAAAATCGAACAGATGTACAGGAAGGCCTAATTTTCCCCTCGAATATTCTACTCGTATTGTCTTCAAAATCCCTTTAATGATTGCGAAGGGATCATGAGAGGTTGGATTTAACGCCGCACACTCGGAATCACTTTGCAAAATTTTAAACCCCACAAATTATAGTCCGCAGATAAATATGTAATCTCAAAATATTTATTCATATTGTGTCACACTAATTATTAGTCTTATCGTTTTGTTTGATGACAGCCAATTTTGTATCAATTTCTTTAAGTGTTTGATCCAAGATAAGATTTTTCCAAAAATTGTCGCAGTTATTCCCATTTGTGGGCCTTAAATGTTGAGTGTCACTGTAATTATTCTAAAAAAAAATTACATCGGTTATTTCCTTACACATAACGTTTACTTAACATTTACTTCAAGTTCAAAATCAATTTCACTCATCCTTTTTTTATCATACGTGGACAGGTGAAATGCATTATCCAAAGTTGGATTTTCGAGTAAATCATTTTCTTCGTCGGCAACTCTCTCCATTTTTGTTGCTGGGGCTGCCGAGGCCACATTTGTGTCTTCGGAATTTTGCCGGGAGTCACACAAATCTGTACCAGCACAATGAGTTAAATACTTTTGTAGTTACGAATCTAAATTGAATAATTACCGATATCAGACAATATTTCGTCTAAATGCTGCTTCTCTTCGTCGGTTAGAGGGAGTTTCGACATGGCTGTGGCAGCTAGCTGTTTGATCAATAAAAAGTTTATAAGGGGGTAGTGGTACAGTATGTGAAAATGCTACCTTGTCGATAACAGCAAATTAAAGCAACACTTACCTCGATGTTTCTACGAATGAAATTTTTTGCGTTATTTTTAATTAATTGACGACGCTGGTTGTGCTGCTTCATTTCAATGTTAGCACTGTCGTTACAATGTTGTTTGTTGTCTTAAACGTAAAATGAAAATATTAAAAATAATTTAAAAGTTGCATGACAACCTGCAAAATTCTCCACTTCCGAACAATACAGATTTATAAATGAAGATATATTTGTGCGAAAAATGTCATCCGTGTTACATAATTCTACACACATTTCTTCTTCGACTTTTAATCTTTCATTCTTCTCATTCTAGTAACAATACTTCAAATTAATTAGTTATTCTCATCGAATAGAATGCCACTTTTATTCTTTATATCGCATTATATGTTGTAGTGAAAAGCTCTTGGAATTTATTTTCCATAGTGCAATAAATGGATGGGTTAAAAAATAGGAGTAGTTCTTTTAGAACGTCGTGATTAAAATGTTCATATTATAACAAGGGACAAAACAGTCATTAACTACATACAATCAATTTCGGTTTTCTTCAATAAAATGTGGTACTTGTGATGACAACTCAATCTTTAGGACCTATGTCTAATAATTATACTCGTATACAATAATAGTCTCTGAGTAATAGTCTCTTTAACAAAAAATTTTAATTGTTTTCATCAAAAATGTTTTTTTAGAATTCAAGATAAAACTACGAGTGGCACAACGAAGAGATCTTTATCTTTGTAAAATATAAATATAGTATCCTACCTACCATTTAAAAAAATTTTAGACGAATACTACTTTCCTAACAAGTGAGTGTTTTAGAAGGGCAAATGATTACAATAAGTTCAGAAAAATGATAGATATATAAACTTATATTTCTAAAATATTTAAGAAAGTAAAACTCTTTGACAACAAAAAGTATTAAATCAGGAAGAATTTTTAATATTAAAGTAATTCAGCTGGCACCCCAGTAATCAAAATATACAGGGTGTTTAATTAGTCGAAATGGCTTAATCATTACGAAAATAATGAGGTCCCAGATATATTGCTAATTAGTCCAGTCAATATAAACATTCGACCTTGCAAAAGGTCATGTAGTTCTGATTTGTTAATATGTTGTTTGGACCTCAGCCAAGAGTAAAAAACCAAATTTGCAACTTCGAAAGATTTGTGCTCGCTGCGTGGTAGCCAAAGAACAGCAAAATTTTCGCACTATTTTCTGTTTTTGCCCACAATCTCCTAAGATATGAGTCTCACAGCAAAAGTTGAAGTTACCTTTTTTAAACTAGATTAAATTCACTATAGTTTGAGGCCTCAGCAAACTTTGTACATCTGGCAGTTTTCGAGATACAGCTCTTCAAAAATTGGGTATTTTTTCCAAGAAGTGAAAAAAATTTATTTACCTCTCTTGTTTTATTAAATATCGTCAAAAATACTCCTGCCACGAGAAAAGTTATTGGTAATAAACTTGAAGTACATATCTTTAGCTTTAAATTGAGATCTGACGGGCAGCTGCAGGTCCAATGCTTCTCTCAAAACCGAAAACCTCGAAAATGGAATTTGGGAAAAATTATTGAAAACAATATTTCAGGGCATCAAACATCACGTATGGGGCCTATATCGATCAAATAAGTTATTTTAACTTAATTTAGTATGTGTGGTTAACAGCTTACAGGGAGTCTGTGAAGTTGGTGGTGAAATACTGCCCTCAACTCCAGACTTGTTCTTATTCCTCGAACACCCTAAGTATGCTCCTTTGGAACGAGTTCATGGAGCAGGTGACAAGTGGTCTTGATTTTTTTCGCTCAAGAATTATTTTCCTCTCATTCATCCGCGTCCCACCTACTGATTACGATACAATGTTCATATCACATTTTAAAGCCTGTGAGAGAAGTAAAGGTCATTTTCAAAAAACCTGCTCTTTACTTTTGATCAACCACTGTTCTTTAAAGCCAGAGATATTGTTGAGGGTGACCAACATTCTGAGCTAAGCTGCGTGGTTGTGAGGCTTGGAGGGTTCCATCTCCTCATGTCATTCATAGGTTGTATCGGTGCAATAATGCCAGGGAGTGGCTTGAAGGCGCTACTTATGACAGATCACAGGCGTGGACAAAATGCTGAATGGTCATGCCTATTCACGGGTTGTACGAGCACACATTTTGACTGATCTGACATTGGCTGGCATTATTTTGGATGAGGTAGACTTGACTGGGAAGGAAAGAACCGAAACTGAGAATAAACTACGTGAGAGTGAAAGGTTTCTCATCTTGTTTGTAAAAGAAAATAACTCTTATCAAAACCTAAGAGCCAAATTCAAAACTACAACGCATAATTTGAAAGGTAATGGTCCCACATCAAAGCTGTTGGTCCAATATTTTCACACATGTAAAACTATTCAACCAGGTAGAGCGTCAGGGTGATTAGAACCTTCACCTGTACACCTATTATCGATGAAATGCTACCTTTTTTCATTCAGCTGGTCACTATTTCTACATAAAGAGTGCCCACTTATATTTGCAAGACATGGTGGCTCCAGAACAGCGGATGGATCTAACTGAGTTTAAAGATATTCACAGAACGAAATTTTACATTCCGCCGATTCGATAAGTTTTGGTCCGGCCTGTGGTCAGATTTGATTGCTGATGTGGTCTATGAAAAGCTACAGTGGATTGACACATGTGCGTGGAATCTCCAGCAGTGTGCTAGCGCGGTGGACCGTAGGAATGGTGTTCCTGGTAAACATACTCGTATATGCCAGGACATGTACCCGCTGGAGCTCAAATTAAACCTCGCGAATGAATGAGAGGAACATAATTCTTGAGCTCTAAAAATCAAGACCACTTGTCACCTGCTCCATGAACCCGTTCCAAAGGAGCATACTTGGGGTGTTCCATGATTTTCCATGCAAGCAGAACAAGTCTGCTGCTGACGGCAGTATTTCTCCACCAACTTCACAGACTCCCTTTAAGTTGTTAACCACACATACTAAATTACGTTATTATAACTTATTTGATCGGTTTAGGCGCTATACGTAATCTTTGATGCGCTGAAAACTTGGTTATATGCCACTTTTGAGAGAAGCATTGGACCTGCAGCTGCCCGTCAGATCTCAATTTAAAGCTAAATAAATATACTTCAAGTTCATTGCTCATGACTTTTCTCATGGGGCGATTATTTTTTACGATATTTAATAAAATTAGAGACGTAAACAAATTTTTTTCACTTCTTGGAAAAAATACCCAATTTTTGAAGAGCTCTCTCTCGGAAACTGCTGGACTCACAAAGTTCGCTTAGGCCTCAAACTGTAGCGAATTTAATCTAGTTTAAAAAAGGTATGTTCAATGTTTTGTACGAGACTCATATCTTAGGAGATATTGAGCAAAAACTGAAAATAGTGCGAAAATTTTGCTATTCTTTGGCTACCATGCAACGCGCACGTCTTTCGAAGTTGCAAATTTGGTTTTTCACTCTTGGCTGGGATCCAAACAACATATTAAAAAATCAGAACTACATGACCGTTTGCAAGGTCGGACCCTTTTTTATGTTTATATTGACTGGACTAAATGTAACGTGTGTTTTTTTAAATTTGGCGTCGAAGTAGGCGTTGAAGTGTCGATTGTGAACGCACTATACATGTTATGGATCAGCTGTTTAAATCTTACGCTTTTACTCTCTTTGACTCTCCAACGCCTACTTCGACGCCAAATTTAAAAAAACACCTTTGTATGGGCAATGTTATCACGTTATCAGAATGCAGCTGCCGCGTTCAGAGAGTACTATGGCGGACAATAAATTTAGGCCTGTCATTGCCTTGACATCAAAATGTGAAGCTGGCATTATGTTCAACTAATTTTTTTCGATTTTTGTCATTCTTGTCATCGTGACAGCGATAATCAAAATTAAAATTGGGAAAAGAAGCGTGCACCAGAGAGAAGTGCTACTACAAATCAGTTATGCTAGTACGTCATGATCTGTACGAAAAAGGCGAAGGAAACGCCAAACAGCTTGAAAACCTTCAGTTTGACAAACTGCCGGCCTAAATTTATTGTCCGCCATAGTACCTACGCAGAGCCATTTCCAAAAGGACACCATCCTGGGCCACGTCAGTTTATTAATCTAGTACAGCGGAGAAATAGACAGGACCGGATTCAAAATTTTAGAAAATAATAAAAATATACAATCAATTATCTCTGTTTATACAAACATTTTACTAAGAAGATTTAGGCTAAAATTCTTAAGAATAATGTATAGTACCTCGTGTTACAACTTCCAAAACACCCTGTATCTATGTACATTTTAAATTGAGAACGCACCACTCGTGTAAAAGCGTAGATTTAAACAGCTGATCTGTGATCCTTTATCCGTATAGTACGTTCACAATCGAGTCTTCAACGTCTACTTTGAGGATAAATTTAAATGAACGCACGATTCCTAGTATACAGGGTGTTTTCGAAGTTGAGGTGTTCCTTTTAACATGTGATAGTATGCGTTGTTCTAAAGAATTTTAGCCAAAATCACCTTAGTAAAATGTGTACGGCAATGAAGATACAATAAGTAAATTTTTTTGAAATTTTTGAAACCGGTCCTGCTCAAATTTGTGCTGATTTGTTAGAAATTGGAATTGACAAAAAAAAAATCAAATAAGCATGGACGTTAATCAAAACTACTGTCAGAGTTGTCACCTAATTAGTCGAAATGGCTTTATTATTAGGAAAATAATGAGCTCACAGATATGTTGCAAATGCATGGGCAATGTTATCACGTTATCAGAATGCATCTGCAGCGTCCAGAGTATTGCAAAGCGATTTCCGGAAAGACACCATTCTGGGCCAGGTTAGTTAATAATCAAGTACAGCGGAGAAATGGACAGGACCGGACTTAAAATTTTAGAAAACAATAAAAATATACAATCAATTATCTCCGTTAATACAAACATTTTACTAAGAAGATTTAGGCTAAAATTCTTAAGAATAATGTGTAGTACCTCGTGTTACAAGGAACGCGTCAACTTCGAGAACACCCTGTATTATGATATAAGTGGTGGAAATAAAATTTCAAGGTTTTTATCAAGCACGAGTTGTATACAGGCTGTCTGATGAAAAACGCCTCAACACATAACTTTTTTATTTATTACCCGATTTCAATGAGCAAAAAAATCAAAGATATGGTTTTTCAAGCGCTACTAGACAGCCCTAAAATGTATTTTTTTTGGTGTTATCTTCAATAGCTAACGATAGTCAACTTTTTTTTAAAAATAGACACATGTAGTTTTTTAGGCTTGGTCTGGTAAGGCTTTTTTTTCTGAATCTTATGATGTATTGAAAGTTATCATTTGGTTCATAGCTAACTGAAAAAAAATAAAACATTTTTTTTTTTGGTTCAGCTTACTATAAAATTTTTAAGAGTGCTGTGGAAAACAATCGGAATACAAAGTACGATAAATGTCATCTAAACGTCAGCTTAGAAATTTTCATCTGTTTTTTTAAACTTTTTTTATTTAAGTATAAAATAACATTGTCAGTCATGCAGGATAGCAGTCATTTGACTATTATTTTATGTTCGAGTGTAATAAAAATCGTAATTCGTCAAAAACAAAAAGTTAATAGAAAAAATAATCATAATGCGGAGGCGAGACGCCGGTAATTATGTTGATAAGCACTGCACTATTACTTGATAGTAATATCCGTAATAGTGTATGTACTCCGGCAAAATTGCCGTGCCGCCGGGTGGAGGTGGGATACGAAAAATTATTATTCATGTTTTCTAAGAAAGTAATAATAAAAAAAAAAATTTTTTATTATTATTCATGTTTTCTAAGAAAGTAATAATAAAACTCTTCAAGATTGCACCTGAAAATTTTCAAACTCACACTTGACATTTGTTGCTATTTGTATTCCAATTGTTTTTCACGGCACACTTGAAAATTTCATAATAAGCTGAACCACAATTAAAAATTGTTTTATTTTTTTTCAGTCATCTATGGATCAAACGATAACTTGTAATACATCATTAGATTCAGAAAAAAAAACTTTACCAGACTGAACCTAAAAAACTACATGTGTCTATTAAAAAAAAAAAAAGTTGACTATCGTTAGCTGCTGAAAATAACGCCAAAAAAATTTTTTTATGGCTGCTTCGTAGTGCATGAAAAACCATATCTTTGGTTTTTTAGTTCATTGAAATCGGATAATAAATAAAAAAGTTATGGGTTGAGGCGTTTTTTATCAAACAGCCTGTATACTATTTTTTCTACGAATTTTTAAAATAAAAGTTAATCAACCATTTAAAACAAAAATAAAGACACAAAAGCATATCAAACAGCGTGAAATCCCGGTAGTCCGACAATTTCAACCACCGGAATCTATGTATGTCAAAATGACAAAATGACTGATTTCAATGTCATGAGTAGAAAAAAAAATACTTTGGAAGCATTAGATGTTACTGTTGTAATAGCATAATAAAAATTCAAAATTGAAATTTATGAAGAACTGTAGTCACTGACTTTGAAACAGATTTCAAATTTAAATCACAACTAAAATTGGCAGAAAATATTGTTTTGAAAATATGTAGGTAAGTATATCATTAAAATTAATACAACTTAGTGTAAATAGTACAGTAAGTGAACTGTAACATATTTATAATTAATTATTAGGTATTAACCTGCAACACATCCGCACTTTCCGTGATTTGTTGTTCAAGACGATGAATTGCTGCCAAATTTTTCATTATTTCAGCATTTTTGTTGTCAAATCTCACATTTTCTCGTTTTAAAGCAGGTAGAGAATCGATTATGTAACTGAAAGGATTTTTCTGAATCACATCAAATGATTTATTCTCCTCCCAGCTAACACTATTTCCGCCGTAAAAGTCTAGGATACGTACAGGATCTGAGAGGATGAAACAAATTAACCAAAAAAAAAATATAATTAGGAAAACAGTTAAATTACATTATGACGTACCCTCATATAAATTTGGTAACTGCAAACTTCCTCTTTTTGGTTTCCAGTTCAAAGGTAGATTTTGTTGGGAAATTGTATCTCCTCTAAACTTACTTTCGTCTGACAAAAATGCCAGAAAATTTTCCTTTTTTTCCAGTTTCATTATGCTAGATGAACCACTACTCTTAGCATATCTTTTATCTGCCGACTTTCGACAAGTTTTTTCAAATGTATTCTTTTTGAAAACCTCTTCGTCACTGCTACCGTCAGTGCGAAGCTCCTCACCTGATATCCACAACTCCTCTTCGCCCTTTAAATTAAATTATTACCATCAGATCTTAGATATTATAAAATAAAAAAACAATGTTCTCGAAATCGTTTTATTTTTAAACTATACAACACAAATTTTAAGTACTTACTTCTCTTTGTAATTTTAAATGTTGATTTTTCACAGTTGTTTTGGACTCGAGAGTATTTTCCATTGTCCAATACTAAAAAGAATTAGGTATTAACTTGTTAACACAAATTTCGCTGTAACCGTAAGCTAAATTTATTTGGAAAATTCCGTAATCCAATCACATTAAAAGATCGCGAATGTTGAAAAACACAGACCGAACTGAACGCTAAGTGGAGTTCAAGAATATGCAAACCTTGACTCGACCAAAGCCAGATGGTGAAGATAAATTTAATAAACAAAATAAAAAGGCTAAAAATACGACAAAGATTTGATATTATAGGGAGCACCTATAATGTAAATTCAGATCTTTCTTGACAAATATTTTACTTACAAATTATTATGTACATAAATTTTTGACAATTTGACAAGTTCAGTTGTTTCCATTGTCAAAGGAAACTAGTTTAAGCTAAAGTTTGTTTAAGCAAGCCCAGATATGGATTTACTTTTTCAAATAAAAATTAAGGCCCGGTTTATTCACCTTCAAGTAAATTTATCTGGCCAGTAATTGCTATGATTTAGAATCTGCTATTGGTAGATCCATGGTAATTAATTAGCGTTCAAATAAAATTACTTGAATACCGGGCCTTAATGTTATAAAAAAAAAAATTCTATAATTGATTTCAAAAATTGAAATTCACGCATAGTAGTCCGTGCATGAAGTGGGTCATTTTTTTACGTGTATTTTTTTTGCATTGTTAGTAAGATCGAAACCATAGAAACCATACAAAACAGTGTGTGAAATGCGATTTCACGCACACGACTATTTCTGTTTTTCACTTCACGCACTGTTTTTATAGTTACCTAGCAACATGGTCACTGCATTGAAACTTTAGAGTTCCTTCAAAAATTTGAATTTTTAATTTCAATTTTTTGAATCAATTATAGAAAAAATATTGTTTTTATTATACCTGAATCATAATCCCTGTTTTTGACACTAAAATGCGTCCAAAAAAGGGCCTTTAAAACACTAAAGCTTTAAGGGTTGCTTAGGTAACAAAAAATTCACCTACATTTTGAAGAATGATAAATACACATTTATACACAATTTATCAACCAAACCACCCGGGTTCGATTCCCGGTTAAATCATCAGGTTTTTTCAAATCACTACCATCTTTCGGAGGAGATGTAAAGCTGTCGGTCCCGGCTACTACTTAGTAGTGGTCGTTAGGTCATGTTAGAGGCGCTTGCGCGACCTGAAAACATCTAGCACTTGGCCTTAGTATCGTGGCCTTAGCCAGAAGGTATACGATTATTTATTTTTTATACACAATTTATGATAGCAACGAAACAACAACAAATGACCATTTCTATATCAACGATTAATGACACAGATTACTTCGGAAAAGGTACTTCAATTTACTTTTTTTGTTATAATTTTGAGATTGTAATGTGGGTATAATAAAAAATAGCGTACGTTTATAAGGGCCTTTAAAGCACTTGCGACGTTAAAAGCACTCCGCTACGCGTCGTGCTCTTAAACTCGTCGCGCGTGCTTTAAAGGCTTCCTTATAAACTTGTATCATAATATACTATTATATTTCGTGCGTGAAGATGTTTTTGTGCATTCAAAGGCTTATACTGCCTCGACCTTCGTCTCGGCGTGTAAGACCTTTTCTATATTAGTATTAGACAAATGCCAGTGCGGTGCATTTTACAGGTCATTCCGTTTATTCTTGATGTAATAAAAAAATGTCCAATAATGTGGTCTCTTTATTTAAGTACCTGATATGTATTAAAACAAAAAAAAAACATAAAATTACTATACCTAAAATAATAAAACAGATCTGTAGTTACAATTATTATACCGGGTGTCTCACAACCTGTACTTGATCGGCAAGTGAAGTTTCTTAAAAAAAATTTCAGTATCCTAAGTTTAACCGTGTGGGTAGAAGAGCAATTTGAAAATTTTGTTAATGTGGCCACTGCTTAGAATTGGGCCAATGTCAAAGTCGCGGTAAGTACTTTTTTATCCTGTTGAATGAGGTGAGCTTACCATTTGTACGTCCAACAAATAAAAACTTAGTTTTTTCGACTTTGAGTGTAGATTATGCATTATTTGTGTATCTACTTCTTTTCCCGTTTTTATTCATCACTTTTAATACCAATGTCAGTAGTCCTCAATAATGCATCTCAGTGGTTTTCTCACTAATTTTTGTTTTAAATACACTTGAAGATACGTTCAGGGTTTGAATAATGCAAGGTTTGAATATATAAACCTTGTTCACGTTGAGTTGAACATTTCAAGGTCAAATTATTTAATTTTTTGGCTCTGTAATTATGTTTTATAAATAGTGACATGCAGCTAACCAACATAATGCGATTTAGCAATGCTTAATCCAACGTGAACGGTGTTTACCTGCATGTCACTATTTAGGAAACAGAGCCAAAAAATAAAATTATTTGACCTTGAAATTGTCAACTCAACGTGAACAACATGTACCATACTCTGTGAGACACCCTGTACTTCTAACCTACATACCGGGTGACTGACGAAAAACCTTTGATGCTGTATCATGCTTATTTTTATCCGATTTGAATAAATGACACATCAAATGAAATAATTTTGAAAACACTTCAATACCAACTAAACAAAGAAAAATTCTTGTATCCAGTTTTTGAAAGATGAACATCAACTTCTTTTTTTCAAAAACCACTGTACATTGTTTTTTATTCAGTATTGCAGATTTCTTTTCTGAAAATAAAAATGCAAAGAACAATACCCATTCATTAAACAAAAGTCAAGAAATTAAAGAGTAAATGGATAAAATTTAAAAATCAAATGACCAAAATAAACAAGAGAAAAGTTTGTTCTAAATGTTCGAAATGACTAAGTAGCTCTGAATCTTTGTCATTTGTCAAAACAGTTTGATAATAATAATAATTATTATTATGTTGTAGTGGAAGAAAATGTCCAAAGACGATGTAGTGTCAACGTGTGCTGTGGCATTTTTGGAGATAGATTAGACTAGTGGGTCAATTTTTTGTTGACAGCAGTCTTGATTTAACAAAATATCATATTATTTATTATCAAACGAAATAAGCAACTTTCTGGATGAGATGCCATTAGAAGTGTTGAACAGAGTCGTGTTTCTTCAGGACGGTGCCATTCCACATAATGCACGCTGCACGCATGAATGTTGTATGTTTAAATCATTGAAATTATTTTGGTGATCGATGAATGGGTACTCACGGACCTATTCGGTGGCCCGCTAGATCCCCACATTTTATTTGACCTCACCGGGTATCCGAGAAGAGTTAATAAAAAGTATAGTGCAAGTCTGTCAAGAAATACTCCCAAATTTTTTACTGAATGCACAGATGGGCATTTCTAGAAGATGTCGACAGGGTCTGCAACAGCATTGAGGCAATTTTGAGCAACTAGAATAGATTTTGTATTGTTTAAAAATTCGATTACATATTAGATTTTTTATTTTCAATTTTTTTCAATTAAAATAAATTTTTTGTTCTTTCTTTTAATTTTTGGATCTTCAGAAGAAAATTCTCTGTAAGAACGAATAAAAAAAAATATACAGCGGAATTTGAAAAAAAAAATATCGAATAGGAGAATAAAGAAGTGTTTTTCGAACTATTTCATTTGATGTGTCATTTATTCAAATCGGATAAAGAATAAGTAAGATACAGCATCAAAGTTTTTTCGTCAGTCACCCTGTATAATTAATATGTACCATATCTGTAGGTAAATGATCTTTTATAATAAACCGTTTATCATCAGTTTGAAGAATACTTTTGGGAAATCCAAACCAGTATATGACAAGACCAGGACCAAATCTTAAAATAAAAAACATTCTAGCATATAAAATGTGATCTTGCTGGCATAAAAACTTACCTATTCCAATAACTTAAATATTGATTTCTAGTATATTCACGATGTACTTCTTCATCCCCAAACAATGCTTTACTTTCAATCCAATTGATTACAAATCCATCTATTGCTACTGGCACATCTAACTTTACATCAGGAGTTTTATCATAGCCATATTTTCTAAGTTGTTCTTCATCACGAAATGCTAAATTTAATTTGCGTACTTCATTATGTAACTTAATTTCATATTCCTGTCCAAGTGAACTAAAATGGTTTTAGTTAATCATTTATGCCACAACAGTTGGTCATAACTTACTGTTTCATTGTTTCAGACAAAGGACTGTACAAGTTGTCATAAACAGTACACTAAAAAATGGTACACATTTAAAAATGAACTTAAGAGAATACATATTATACAAGATTTATAAACGGCACTTTAGTTACGAGTTTTATTAGGCACGAGAGGAGGGGGTGTTTAATATACGAGTGTCTAGAGAAGTTTATAAACGAGTTGCATACTATACTTTTTCTACGACCAAATGAACAAAACAAATAAAACAAGTAAACTTCTTCATTAAACGTTAATTTAAACATAAAATTCAAAACTGATAAACGTCAATTGACAAGTGACAAATAAGTTGATTTTGAGTATCACATGATTTTTGCGATTAAAATAACTGTAGCTAACTTTAGCCCGTGACTAAAAAGCCCGTTGCTAACTTCACCTCGTGACTAAAGTGCACAAAGTCACAGCTTGTCATGGTGTGGTGTATTATTTAAAAGATCACTTAGCGTCATGGAAACATACGCGTATGAGATAATTACTCCCTAGAATTCGAACTTTCAGGGAAATAACGTTTTCCATGTTGTGTGTAACTAGAATTTTCAAAAGTAATTTTGAATGCCTAAGATTGGTTACTATGAATTGAGAGATATGCCACCAGAAAGCAAAATTAATTGTGAAACGAAAAAACATCTATCACTTAGCGAGAAGTAGAGCCATATGCAACTGTTAGGTACAAGGAATTCGCTGCCTTTCGGTTACGATATCTTTTGTTTGTCTCCAGAAACCACATAGCCTCCAACCTAAACCTAATCAAATGTATGGCAACCTAATAATGAATATCGCTAAATCCTAGAGAATAATTTATTTTTGACACGATAGTATAATGGATTTCATATAAATGTTCATCAAGTGAGCTGTGGATTTGTAAAAGCACCTTTAATTTAGTTACATTTCAAAAGTCACATTTATGAAGGTCATGTCCAATAAATCTTTACTTGGTAAAAATACAAAGACAAAAACAAATAAGAATTACTTTAATTTAATCAGTAAAAAGACGTAACATTGCTTTTGAAATCAGCAATGTTAAAATGGACAAAAACTGAAAAATTAGTCAAATCGGGCTCGCGCAGAGCAAGCAACTTTGAAAGTCAAAGTTACTAGCTTTAGCTTTAATACCAACAGAAAATCAGATTTTCATGGCTTGCTTAGATGCACATTTATATGAAATTGAGTATATGTTGTTCTTAGTGCGTAAAATTATTTAAAAAATGTAATAACCTGGGAGCAGTGTTCGGTTGAATTATAACCTAAAATATATTTATCATGACAAATCACAATACTGCCAACTAAAATGTCAGATTTTCACAGATAGTCCGAATTTGAAACAATCGTGAATGGTAGAGTGGTGCCGGCCTGAGATATGACATTTGGTGGGGGTGTGCGTAGACGGAAAACAGTTGGACGAGTCCATCTTTCGTAAAATAGGGGTGTTCAACAGATTAAAAATCAGCTGATTGTTACTGTGACCGCTATTCTCTCCAAATGTTATATCTCAAGCCGGCCTTACTCTATATATACGGTGATCAAGAATGACTGAGTCTGTTGGTAACAATGCAATTTGTCAAATTTAAAATTTACCATCAAAGGTTAATTTTTGTAGTAACAGCATAAACATAACCGGCATAACCAAAAATGTGTTTGTCGTCTCAAGTTAAAAAATCCGGTCAGTGCCAATTAGGAAACAAAAAAAAAAACAGTACTTTTCAATTGTTTCCTTGCCAACAGACTCAGTCATTGTTGATCACGCTGTAGTTGTCTCAATTCTAAATTTCCAAATTGGGGATTCTTATAACCAAAGTTGGCAATATAATTATTTTATAAACAAGATTCGAAAACATTAAAATTTGTTCATAAATTTATTTTGCTTTTAGAATTTGATTTTCTACCTACTTACTTGCTGTATTTTAAAAAAGGTTTTCGTTCTTTTTCTTTATTCTAAAATTTTGAGTTGTAAAAACGGAAATTGACAGATAACCTAACAAATACAATCTGACGAATCTGACGCATTTTTCACCAAACAGTGTTGCCGGTTGTATATCCAACGTAGAATGCAGTGTTGGTGGAAATTTAGAATTGAAACATATTTTAGTTAGAAAACATTTAAAGTAAAATTCTAAATTTGAATCTAGACTGAACATAATTGTCATTATTCGCAAGTGAAATTGCAATTAAAGGTGAATTTTCAATTATGCAGAAATACGGCGAATAGCAGAGAATACCAATACCAGTCAATTTGCTGTCAGCAGTGTGTGTTACCAACTGAAAACTGATTTCGGATGTGTTAATAACAGCTTTGTTAAAACAGCAAATTAAAAAAATGGCATTTTAAAAATGGGAGTAGAAAAAAGTACATATTACATGTTATGTACAGTTGCGGAATTAAAATTTTGGGCACTATTTTTCTGTCACTTCAACAAAATCTCTGTAAAGCACCTTCTACTGTCATCATGACTGACATTCAAAAATTAAACTTTTCTATCAGTCACCCAATCAATTTTGAATTTTGAGATTTCAGTTGCACTGAGGGCCGGTTTCACCAACGCCAGTTAAAGTTAACTGTAGGTTAAAATGCTTCGTTACTTTAGTTACCTATTGTTATAACAATGTTTTCGTATATTTTAACCTACAGTTAACTTTAACTGGCGTTGGTGAAACCGGCCCTGAGTGTAATTAAATCATCGCTTTGATATGTTGCCTATCCGTTATTATGCCACAAATGACAATTTTTGAATGCCAAAAAGACAAAAACATGACAAGAGTAAAAAATAAGGTTATTAACGTAAAGGTTGTTTTAGAGTTTATATCATGACATTGACAATAGAGCCCGAAATTTTAATTCCGTAACTGTACTACATGTAAATATTTTTTATATTCCCATAAAAAATGTTACACTTACAAGAAATACTTCATATGATAATTCTGCATCTGGTATTAAAGAAGTGTCTCTTAAGTAATTATTAATTTGTTCTATCAAATTAAGATCTTCAAAGTACTTTTGCAGAATTAATTTAGCAATTAAACATGGGCATATATCAAACTGCTCTGCAATTTTTAATATAATTCCAGGACTTTGACGATTTTTAACAGCTTGTTGATACAAGTCCCAGTATTTGTTGATATTTGTTTGACTTTTTATGTGATTCATTTTCATCCTTTTTTGATATTCTAATGATACGATGCTATACAGTGTATCACTCTTGATGCTGAAAGTTAAATTAGGTTTTTGATATTAGTTTATGATCGTGTTATGAACTTACTTTGGGAATATTTCTGTTAGAATTGACATGCAGTCTTTTGAAAGACCCTTATGTTTCCGAATAACTGTTACAATGTTTTTATAAGTGTTTGTATCCATTTAGATAATTAGTACAATATACGCTACTCTAAACTATGTTTCTGTTGTAGAAACTAAACCACAACCCACAACATTTAACTCTTTTTCGACAAACATACGTTTTTAAGGTTAGAATCAACATTAAATCACGTGGACTTGTAGACAGTGTGACAAACATTAGTCGTTATTGGTTGGTTGACGAAATATGATGTAACCCATGTAACCAATGATAACTTGAGTATTATCTATTCATTTTGATTGTGACCACTCCCTAGTAACTTTTCAGTTGCTAGGTTATTTATAGGGAATTTTAGATAACACTAAATCCAGTCGCAGTTGGCAACTCTCGGAGGCGCCATTTTGACAGAAACGTCACGCTCACAGAAGACAGAATGGAGCACGACTTGCGCAAACGTTTTTCGACGTACACTGTGCGCATATCTATACAATTGAGTTTTGGTACAAAATTTTAGAATTCAAAAAGAAAATGCCACGTCGTCTTCTCAAAGTTGGGACCAAACGGTTAATATTGACTTGTTTCGAGACATTTATTGAAGCCAACGGGAAAACAACTCACAAAGACGAACATCACCAATAAAGTTAACTCTATTTGTGTTTTTTGTTGTATATTTTGGCTAGTAAGTGTTGTAGTTTGATACCTTCTACCTTTTCATCCCCTGTAAATCATTTTTTTGAACTTTCTGTCTGATTAGTTTTTATCTGAAAATACTTATTTGTATTAATCAATGCTAATTGATTAGTAATCCCCAGGCATTTTTCGCGTTTGTCTTACTGCCAAATGACCATTTCCTTCGTTCTTCATTAATATCGAGAATTGCATGAGGTGATTTCGAAGTTTTTACGTTAAATAATCTGTACCTGGATATAACCTCACTTTTCAACAGACGTGATCACAGAATCAGACAGACGTTTTTAGTTTCTCCTACTTCAAAGATTGATTTCCGTTATTAATATTGATAAATACATTAAAATCATAGCTTTACTACCGTGGTCAAGTTTTGACAATTCTGACGTTTCCACATCATGTTACACCACACAAATATTTAGTGTAAAACGTATGCAGCACACAGCTAAACAGCGCCTACTATGTTTTTCGTTGTGGTCACAATCAAAGTGAATAGATATTATTAGTTTTTGTTTTTAGTGTAGAAACAAACCACAGGATATTGGTATCTTCTATATTTCGAGTTTTATATATATACGGTTGGCTTCAAACTTCAAAAAAAAAACGGGAACTGTCAGAAAAAGTTTTGTCAGATTTTATTAAATTTTTATAGTTTGAAACGGCCTTTTAGAATTTAGGTTAAAAAACTGCAGTTATGTGTTAGAAATACTACTGTCAAACAGACACAAATTGACAAATTAAGTTTTCAATTCACATTAGATAAAATTTCATTTCCCGTTTTTTTTGAAGCCAACTGTACGTGTACAAAATTACTGAACATTTTGTTACATTAATTTTTTATCAATTAATCACGAAATTTCTAAACGTATGTGTCATTTAAATGCTCAAAAGAAGTGTAATTGTAACAAGAGGGAATCAGTAGGTATTTAGCTCAGCTGGTGGCTTCATGTTGTATACATCACATGAAATAAAAATCAAATAAATATAAAAAGTAATTATTCATAAATAGTTACTACAAAAACAACTAAAAAGGCTTACAGAAAACAAACAAAATGTATAATTGAGGAAACATTTACAATGATAATTTGGGTATACAAATAGGAAACTAATATACAATGTGTTATGCCAATGTGTAATACTATTTCGTGCGTATTTTCTTCTTAGGGCGCGCAGACGGATCGTTGTAATCCATTTCTTCCGGGAGTTTGAGCCCCAACTCTCTGCACTTTTTCTGAAAAACTTTAAGTAACTGCACGCCACATCTGAAACACAAAATTGAAAAACAAGCTGAACAAATACGGACGTCTCGCTTACTTGTACACGTCGTCCTCGGTGTGATTGTATGTGTTGCAATTTTGAAATACGAGAAGTGCGTCAGACATAAAGTGTGCATCTTCCTGGTACTCTCCCATATTCAATTTGTACTTAATGGTTCCAAAATCCATGGGTTTGGTAATAACATCGTAATAATCAGGTACCTCAGTCTTTTGAACTGGTCGCAAAAATGGCCACGCATTGGAATCTTTCATAATTTCCGATAATACTGCATGTAACGCCGCATTGTGCAGTGGTAAATCAGATCTACGATCTTCCCTCCTGGTAGATCTTTTGTTTATTACTTCTTCTTCGCTTGAATCTAAGGATATTCATCAATTTTAATGGTGAAAACAATTAATTTTAATCGCTAATAAAATTATAGCTGATTATATTTTAATAAACTTGATAGGAAAAATGTTGTACGGAAATTATTTCATATAATTATAGTTTATCGTCTTGTGACCAAAAGTTGGCCAGTGACAGCTCCGGGCTCCCAGGGGGTTTTTCGGGGCAGAGGGCGTGGGTTCGGATTTTTAAAAAAATGGGCGCCAGGCAGCTATTGTCTTGAGCTGGTTGTTGCTTGTCCAGCTGCCGGGACAAGTGCTCAGACCTTACTCGTCGAAGGTAAGTAAAAGCAAACGCTTTCTGATCGTTAAACAAATTTTGGTTTATTCGGTTACTGCAAAATTATCCACAGAACAGTATTTGGTGGTTCGGTACTGGTTCACACGAATGCGATAATGGTTCGCTTGTAACTACTAGATGAAAATTGAAAGATGCGGAACCAGTACTTTTTGGTGGCCTTAATATCTACTTTGGTCGTAACCAGAAAAGCTTTTCTTTCACATGTGACCGAATCTTAAACTAAACATGATATTCTTCGACGAAATAAAAGATGTTTTGATTCCTGATGAGGAACCTCCCGAACTTAGACTTCCTTCTGATCGAGCCAATTATTAAATGTAAACTTAATGAAACCCAAGGTCAAGATTGGGGTGTCACCTTGACAAAAAATTAAAATTGATCCTGATAGGAAAGTTTAAATCGGTGAGGTTCCGAAACGTTAAATTTGACTGAAATTTCTTTAAGTTGACACTGGAGATTGAATGAAAAGGTTCTTACAAAAAAATTCTAAACATTTGCAAAGTTTCAAAAAAATTTAGTGAACATACAAAAATTATGAAAGCGAGAAGCGAGAAATTCGAGGCGTTCCTAAATTTTGCAATGCCGCGGTAAAAAAATATGGCGACTTAGCTTTATGACGGGTCTGTTGTCTCCTCGAATAGCGTCCTTTTGACTTGCGGTGTGACCTTGGCGATACGGTGCTCAAAATAAACGATCGCCTCTGCGAACGATGTTCTCCAAAATGGTCGCCTCTGCGAACGATCTGGCTACGAATCGCCCTGCGAACGATCTGGCTACGAATCGCCCTGCGAACGATCTGGCTACGAATCGCCCTGCGAACGATCCCTTTCAGCGAAAAAGGGGGTTCTTGGCGCTAAATCGAAGTCCTTCCGGCACTCCTTTACTCAAAAATTTTCGGTACTCTAAAGTTGCGATACGGTACTGGATCAATTCATCCAAACGGGATTGACTCTAAACTGGATCGAACCACCCCTAATACATGGTCTTAGTGAAATGAATTCAAAATTGAACGATAATTACCTCTATAGTGCGAGGGGTCACTCGACCACGAACTCTAAAAGGCGCTTCGCTGGCGTCGCTTCGACGGCTCTCGACCAAGTGTCCGACTTCCGCATTTTTAATCTCGGTACCGCAGTCCCATAAATCGCGAAAATCGTCACGCGCGCGATTCTCGACCTTATTCAGTTGTGCTATAAGGCGGGCTGCGCTTGCGTGGTACTGCGCAATCAAAAATGTGCATTTCCGGTGGTACTACACGTGCGCGTGTCATGACAGGTGGACCGTCATGGCGTCGGTTTGTTTACCTCGAAATTATACCGAGCGGGAGAATTCAGATTTTGGACGGTATTGTGTCGGTAAGTCGTGCACGTCTATCCTGATGTTAATTGCCGTAACTCGCAGGTCAAAAAAAGGACAGGAAGAAAGATGGGGTTGAAAAGAAGGAGATGACTTTCCGGCAAGTTACTAAAGAGGAAAAGGGACCCAACATTGCCGTACGGTCACCTATCGCTGAGAAGAGAAGAAGAGAAAGTGAAGAGAAAGAGAAAGTGAAAGTGGGGTTCTGAAAGATAGGTTGCAGCTCGCCAACCTAGAGGCGTGAGGCCACCTCAGCCTGACATTTGCGGGGGTAACATGTGTTCTTCCAGCCCCCCCGTGGTGGCTGGCACAAATGACTCTAAATTGAAACTTTCCGCTTCCGGAATGAGCGACGTAAAAAACTTGAAGGCAGGGTGGGCGCGTCGCGTTGCCAAATGCCGTGCGTTAACTGCTAGTTCCGGGTCTTCGAACTGCGATCTATTAGCCCCGCGAGCATAAGTAGGACCTCGTGGCCTCCTACTCCGGCCAATCGCCATTGTGGCGTTTCGTAACGCTACACTACCCCCCTCCTCAAAAAGAAAAAGGAAAAGGTAACTCAGTTGCCTTTTACTTTTTACAAAAAAACGAAGATGAAGTCTTCACAAAAAAACGTCAAAATTTGATCACTGGAAAAGTTTTGGTTTCGCCACGAAAATGGCTTGTCGATATCTGCGCGTATCAAACGATTGAAAACTGAATCTCAATGTCAATTAGTACTTGAGTACTGCGGTATGATGTAAGTCAAGTCCGGTTAAATGTCATAATTTGGGGTTCTTAAATAAACTTTTCCTGAACAAACTCCACGGTAAAATTTTACTGTCGTCAACATTCCAAAGGAGGACAAAAGAATTAATCGAAAAATTGAACGGTACGAAAAAGTGAAATGCAAAGCTCGCTACGGTTCTTCGGCTTCTGCCAGAGATCCTCTGAATTCTTTCAAATCTTTCATGTGCCAAACACCTAGATCTGCGCGGTTCTCATCTTCGAGAGCGTACGCGAGTTTCGATAGTTTTCTCGTTATCGTGCACAGCACGTAGCGTGGCGCTAATTTTTGCGCAAAGTCTTTCGCAGCGCTGGAAAGTACTTTGTTGCGTTTCCAAACTTTGTCGCCTACAAAAAATTCAGCGTCGCGCTTCCGAAGATTGTACGAGCGTTCGTTGCGTTCGTGCGCTTTGTGAAGGTGCTGGGTTACATCCTGCAAGATGGTCTTGAGGTGTTCTAAATTTTTCGCGTGATCTTCGCGATCAGCTGTCGTCCAGGTTTCCGGATTTTCCGCTACTTTGCCGTAAAATTCACCGGTACAGGGTACTACCCTACCAAAATTGAGAAATGCTGGACTGAATCCGGTTACTTCGTTGACCGCTGTGCGAATCGCGTACCCGATCTTTGCCACCTCGGCATCCCACTTTTTGTGAGCGCCTTTGACGTAACTTCGTATGGCAGTGCCAACTGTGCGGTTGTATCGCTCCACAGGGTTGCTCTGAGGGTGATACTTGGCTGTGAACCAGATCTTTTGAACTTTGTAGTTCTCGCAAGTCTTTACAAATTCGTTTCCGACAAACTGCTTGCCGTTGTCGACCAAAATGAATTGCGGTACACCATACACAAGAAAAATTCCGTTCTCGATACATTCTGTAACTTTTGAGCTCGTAGCTTTTCGTAACGGAAATAGTACAACGTACTTCGTGAACCAATCTACGATCACTAAGAGATACGAATATCCTTTCGTGGACGTCGGTAATGGACCAATCAAATCAACGGAAATCATTTGCCACGGAAACTGAACCTTTTTTTCTTTTCCCATAAGCCCTGCGCGAGCGGTGTTCGGTGCTTTTTGCTCATTGCAAACCTTGCAGTTTCGAACGTAACGAATGACGGAACGACGCATTTTCGGCCAAAAGTGATTGATGGATAACCTTGAAAGTGTCTTGTAGTACCCGAAATGAGCTGATGTCGGTGCATCATGACATGATTCTAAAATTTTTGTTCTTTGATTTCGCGGTACTAAAAGCTTCCACTCCGGGACGTTGCCGGGTAGTACAATTTTGTTCGGTACGAATCGATACACGAAACCGTTCTCGACTTTCCATGATGGATTTCTTTGAGGATTGGCGATTATGTTGTCGCGAAGTCGCGTGTACGACTCGTCCAAATCATTCAAGTTCACGCCGAGAAAGCTGTCAATGTCTACCGCAGCAATTTCTGCAGGTAGTCTCGATAGTGCGTCCGGTACTACATTGAGCTTGCCCTTACGATGGACCAAATCGAATGAAAATTGATTGAGCTTGACACTCCATCGCGCTAACTTGCCTGCTGGGTCCTTCATTCGGTTTAACCAGAGCAATGAATAATGGTCCGTCACGATCGTGAAATGGGTGCCCTCAACGTAAGGTCTGAACTTTTCCAACGCGAACAAAACGGCTAAACATTCTCGTTCCGTAACGCTATAATTTCGCTCGGCTTTTGTTAGCGAACGGCTGGCGTACGCGATCACTCTCTCATCTCCGTCTAAATCTTGCGTTAAAACTGCTCCTAGACCGGTGTTTGAAGCGTCAGTTTGGATCACGAAAGGTTTCGAGAAATCAGGACTTGACAATACGGGTGCTGAAACAAGTGCATCCTTGATTTTCTGAAAAGCTTCCTGAGCTTCAGGAGTCCACTCCGTTTTCTGTCGCTTTCGCTTTCCGGTAAGTAACGCGTTTATCGGGGACATGAGGGTCGAAAAATGAGGGATGAAACGCCTATACCAAGAACACATGCCTACGAAACGTTTGATTTCGGTACTAGTCTTCGGGACTGGATAGCTCACCATGGCCGCTACTTTGTCTGGATCGGTACCTAGACCATGTTCATCGACAATGAAACCCAAATATTTCAAACTTGAGCGGAAAAGTTGACACTTTTTCGCATTCACGGTGAGTTTCGCGTCTCGAAGACGTCGTATCACCTCCCTCAAAACTTGTACGTGTTTCTCGAATGTCGGGGCGATAATGATTAGATCGTCCAGGTAAACAAAGACGTGAGGTTCTAGTTCAGGTCCGAAAATTCTGTCCATGAGACACTGCTGCCTCTGGGCTGCGTTTGTCAGTCCGAACGGTAATACGTTAAAATGAAAAAGACCTCTGCCGGGAATCGCAAAAGCTGTCTTCGGTCTAGACTCTGAATCTAACGGGATTTGCCAAAAAGCGTTCTTGAGATCGATCGAACTGATGTACTTTGCTCCTCGCAACATACTGAGAATCCTGTCGACACGCGGTAATGGGTAACTGTCACGTTTTGTCACGGCATTGAGCCTGCGACCGTCAAAGCAAAGTCGGTATTCACCGGAAGATTTCTTTACTAACAAAATTGGAGAAGACCACGGACTGTCAGAAGGCGATATGACATTGTTCTCGAGCATGCGGTCAATTTCTTTGTTGACTTCCGCAAGCATGTACGGAGACCACCAATACGGACGTTGTTTGATCGGCAATGCTTCTCCCGTGTCGATTGTGACTGTCATTTTGTGTGTCCTCCCTAACTTTCCGTCGTTGCTCAACAAATCTAAATTTTTCCGGATGATCTCGGTGATCTCATGCCGATCCGCGCCACACTCCGTCACCGCGTCACATTCTGGTACTCTTACGATATCCGACGCTACTTCAATTTTGTGACCCGCGAAATCTATCTTGAGTCCGAATAATCTACAAAAGTCGCACCCTAATATGACGCTATGCTGAAGATCTGGCACGTAGTAGACACGAATTCGCCGTCTCGACGAGTCTAACACTGCTTCTAGTTCGATAGCTTTGGTTACCGGATGTTGTTTTCCGTCGGCAGTTCTGATGGTTTTTAGCCGAGATGGGAAAGTTTTTCCACCTGCGCGAAAATGAATTAAATCGGCTCCTTTTCCACCAACTATAGTGCAATTCGAACCGGAATCCACGAGTCCTTCAGTTTCCTTATTGTTTAGACGCAGTCTGATAAATGGCCTATTGTCATTGGTTTTGCTGACGAAAATGGAAGCGGAATTTGCCCGAGAAGGCTTGCAAAACTCTTTGACTTCGTCTAACCAAGCGTTCCACTGGGTGTCCGTACGTTTCGCGATGATCGATGCGTTTACATCGGCCTTGGGATGTTTTAGGAACGTAGCACGGCCGCAAGTCTGCCGCGTCCCTACTGCGCGTTTCCCGACGGATTACACTTTTTGCAGGTCGCCAAGGTGACGTCTGGCTCCCCACAACGGTGGCAAAACTGCTTTCTTTTCAGTCGACAGTTCATGAACGAATGATTCGGCTGTTGACAATTCCAGCACTTGAACGACCTGGAGGACGAACTCGCGGGTTCACTCCGTCTGGCTGAATTGCCTGAGGGTTCCTTCACGACGATGGCGCGTGGACTCGCTTTCGCGGGTTCGCTCGCCCGAACATATGCCAACTCTGGCTCCAACACGCAAGATGACTTGGGTGCAGCGCGATGTTTCTGCCGCAAAGCCGATAACTCCTCCACTTTTTTGCACAACTTAATCAACTCCGGTACGGTGACAACTTCGGTGATGCTAAGCTGGTTAAGGTAACATGGAAGCAAATTCCTCCGAATCGTCTTTACCTTGGTTATCTCCGCCGGTGGTCGACTAAGTCTAGCAAAAAGCGTCTCCATAACCGCAACGTAAATGGTTATCGACTCGCTTTTGCCCTGAAGCCTGCCCTTGATTTCGTCCCACAACAATTCATCGAAATCCGGTGGAAGAAATTCCTGTTTCAACAACTGAACCACTTCGTCCCAATCGCTCAATCTGCTCCGAACAGAACGATACCAAATCAGCGCTTTGCCGCTAAAGAGATCAATGGCCGCGTTAAAAAGGTCCCTGTTGGTTGCGTTTCGCGCTACCGACAGTTCCTCTACCCGTTCCAAGAACTGGTTCACCGTCATTCCATTTTCCTCCCCGTTGAAAGATACGCCCCAGGTGTGAATTGGCACTAGTTTCGGTTCCGGAGATCTCGCGTGAGGGTGCACGTAAATGGGAGTAGTCGCGACGACTGGTGGCGCTTCCACCGTAACCGGGCTCGCTTCTGCTGCCTTGTCGTGAAGATCAGCTTCGAGCAACAAACATGTCGCGTACGCCTCATTTCTATACTCCGCATCTCGCTCGCGTCTCATTCGCCGAATGCGAAATGAAAGGTGCGTTAGACGGGTCTTCAACCGTTTGAAGATCATGTCTTCCGCCGTTCCTTCAAATTCTGTCAAAATCGTGCGTATGCTCTCAAGGGTGTCCTCAATGGCCTGGACCTCGGTGTCGTGATCATACTCTGCGTCATGAAGTGACAGAAAGTATTCGTCCGGTCGACCTAGTTCTTTGGACAGAGCTCTCGCTAACAGTTTCCTCTTATCGTCCTGGTTTCGGCTAGTCGTGATGCCGCGTATACGCAATTCATACGTCAGCTCGTCAGCTAGTAAATGCTTGACCTTGAATTGTTCGTCCATTTTGACGAAGACTCACCGCGATTCCACGGGTCGGTAACGCAATAAAAACGCCGGTCAAAACACTACCAAAAAACAGCGCGCAACACGATAGTCGATTCCGAGAAAAGGTTTTTGTCGTCGAGGGTACAAGATAAGACCGCTACTCAAACAATGAATTCGCCGCTAAATTTCCGCTTCTCATTAACACACAATCAAAAAATTCAACTTTCAATAAACCTTTACCAACTCCCTTTGCTCCGATTGAAAAAAGTGACTGAGCCTCAATGAAGATGAACGATAAACGAAAATTTGTGGTTGCTCCAAAAAATCGAGCCCCACGTTCTGGGCGTCAAAATTTGTGTGACCAAAAGTTGGCCAGTGACAGCTCCGGGCTCCCAGGGGGTTTTTCGGGGCAGAGGGCGTGGGTTCGGATTTTTAAAAAAATGGGCGCCAGGCAGCTATTGTCTTGAGCTGGTTGTTGCTTGTCCAGCTGCCGGGACAAGTGCTCAGACCTTACTCGTCGAAGGTAAGTAAAAGCAAACGCTTTCTGATCGTTAAACAAATTTTGGTTTATTCGGTTACTGCAAAATTATCCACAGAACAGTATTTGGTGGTTCGGTACTGGTTCACACGAATGCGATAATGGTTCGCTTGTAACTACTAGATGAAAATTGAAAGATGCGGAACCAGTACTTTTTGGTGGCCTTAATATCTACTTTGGTCGTAACCAGAAAAGCTTTTCTTTCACATGTGACCGAATCTTAAACTAAACATGATATTCTTCGACGAAATAAAAGATGTTTTGATTCCTGATGAGGAACCTCCCGAACTTAGACTTCCTTCTGATCGAGCCAATTATTAAATGTAAACTTAATGAAACCCAAGGTCAAGATTGGGGTGTCACCTTGACAAAAAATTAAAATTGATCCTGATAGGAAAGTTTAAATCGGTGAGGTTCCGAAACGTTAAATTTGACTGAAATTTCTTTAAGTTGACACTGGAGATTGAATGAAAAGGTTCTTACAAAAAAATTCTAAACATTTGCAAAGTTTCAAAAAAATTTAGTGAACATACAAAAATTATGAAAGCGAGAAGCGAGAAATTCGAGGCGTTCCTAAATTTTGCAATGCCGCGGTAAAAAAATATGGCGACTTAGCTTTATGACGGGTCTGTTGTCTCCTCGAATAGCGTCCTTTTGACTTGCGGTGTGACCTTGGCGATACGGTGCTCAAAATAAACGATCGCCTCTGCGAACGATGTTCTCCAAAATGGTCGCCTCTGCGAACGATCTGGCTACGAATCGCCCTGCGAACGATCTGGCTACGAATCGCCCTGCGAACGATCTGGCTACGAATCGCCCTGCGAACGATCCCTTTCAGCGAAAAAGGGGGTTCTTGGCGCTAAATCGAAGTCCTTCCGGCACTCCTTTACTCAAAAATTTTCGGTACTCTAAAGTTGCGATACGGTACTGGATCAATTCATCCAAACGGGATTGACTCTAAACTGGATCGAACCACCCCTAATACATGGTCTTAGTGAAATGAATTCAAAATTGAACGATAATTACCTCTATAGTGCGAGGGGTCACTCGACCACGAACTCTAAAAGGCGCTTCGCTGGCGTCGCTTCGACGGCTCTCGACCAAGTGTCCGACTTCCGCATTTTTAATCTCGGTACCGCAGTCCCATAAATCGCGAAAATCGTCACGCGCGCGATTCTCGACCTTATTCAGTTGTGCTATAAGGCGGGCTGCGCTTGCGTGGTACTGCGCAATCAAAAATGTGCATTTCCGGTGGTACTACACGTGCGCGTGTCATGACAGGTGGACCGTCATGGCGTCGGTTTGTTTACCTCGAAATTATACCGAGCGGGAGAATTCAGATTTTGGACGGTATTGTGTCGGTAAGTCGTGCACGTCTATCCTGATGTTAATTGCCGTAACTCGCAGGTCAAAAAAAGGACAGGAAGAAAGATGGGGTTGAAAAGAAGGAGATGACTTTCCGGCAAGTTACTAAAGAGGAAAAGGGACCCAACATTGCCGTACGGTCACCTATCGCTGAGAAGAGAAGAAGAGAAAGTGAAGAGAAAGAGAAAGTGAAAGTGGGGTTCTGAAAGATAGGTTGCAGCTCGCCAACCTAGAGGCGTGAGGCCACCTCAGCCTGACATTTGCGGGGGTAACATGTGTTCTTCCAGCCCCCCCGTGGTGGCTGGCACAAATGACTCTAAATTGAAACTTTCCGCTTCCGGAATGAGCGACGTAAAAAACTTGAAGGCAGGGTGGGCGCGTCGCGTTGCCAAATGCCGTGCGTTAACTGCTAGTTCCGGGTCTTCGAACTGCGATCTATTAGCCCCGCGAGCATAAGTAGGACCTCGTGGCCTCCTACTCCGGCCAATCGCCATTGTGGCGTTTCGTAACGCTACAGTCTGTATCTAAATGTAATTTAAAACTGTTCAATCAAATACTGAAGAAACTCGTAAATAGTAGTTTCACTTTGTAAACTGCCTTTTTATTGACTAGTTACCAATTATATAATTTCAAAACCAAACAGAACATAAAATTTGATTTGACTTCACCCATAAAAAAATCTACATTCATAACATTTTTTTTTAATTTTAATTTAAATGTCTCTTAATTCTTTTTATAAAAAAATGTAAAAAGAAAACACAACAATATATAACAATATATCCGTACAACAACGTATTGTTTATGTTCATGTTAGAGTGTTCCTACTACAAATATGTTAATATGCACATAAACCAAAGAAAATATGCTGGCACGCAGAAAGTGTTCTTAAAATTAAGGTATTTATTTGTAACTAGAACTTGCTACATTTAAAATTATAAATAATAATCGTAAATCGAGTTTTGGTGAGTGATGTAAAAATAATATATTTATTCAATAACTTTCTAATTAATTAGTAACTGTCCAAAAATTAAGGAAAAAAATTATCAGTTCAACTTTTGAAAAATGGGCAAAAATATGCGGACGAAAAAAAAACTGCATCTAAACATTTTTGGACGTGTCTAAGCATAAGCAGTTTGTCAATCCAGTTAAAAAATCGTTCCGAATTGGTGAGAAAGTGCTTTGTTTAAAAGTATTTTGCAAAATGAAAACATTTGCAAAACGTCCTATAAATTCTTGCAAACAAGGTTTGCCATAATTTCATTCTGTTTTCAAAATTTCCTTTTTTGATATACACTTCTGTGCAATAAAATTAAGCACATCTAATATTTTATGGTTTAAATTGGGCATGACGAAATTCCTAACAAAAATATTTATGTAAATCAGTCAATTTTTTTAGGAATATAAATACCGCGTCATTTAGACAACAATTCAAAAATGTTTTATCAATTACAATAGACCCGTATTTGTACAACTAAAATATTGCGAAAAACAGTCATGTGCTTAATTTTATTGCAGAAATGTACAGTCGTGGACAGAAAAATGTAGGACAATGTTTTTTCGCTAATTGAAATTAAAAAAAAAAAAGTTAGCCGTGTGTCTTCAAAATAAATGATTTTAGAAAATTTTAAAAAATGTCAAATGATAGAATTTCAACACTTCTAACTGTGTGCCGAATTTCAACAAGCTCTGCTAAACCGTTCTGAAAATATTTAGCTGTATCCATACTTTTTAGCAACCTGTATATCAATATCATATCGATCCTTTCGTCAATGGAGCACATTTTAATTAACAAAAATTATTTCAGAATTATAGCAAAACTGTCAAGTGATTGTCAATAATGACAGGAGTGTCCAGATTTCATAGTAAATAAAGGTATAGTTTGTCCAGCGGGAGATCAAAATCACTAAATTCTACGCAGACAAAGAAGTAGTAGCGCACGTAAAATTTGAAATATATCATTCAATCAGTAATATTTTTGCCCTGAAATTATGCTCTAATTAATGTATTCTAGTGCATTTTGTAGTGTTGGGTTAGAAGCCTACAATTTAAAATCTCCGAATCTCTCGCTGGACGGAGTATATCAAGTTATCACTGAATAACGTACATATTACTCGCTGCATTTAACTTTAGTGAGGGTCAGAAAGTTATGTTAATCAGTCTGTATTATAGCGTTGGGCAATTTGTCTGATCGACATTCCCTCTTCTTCCGCCTTAGCAATTACCAAACATTTCGTAATATCGTTAATTCAAGGCATTTTCTTAATTCGCTTCGAAAATTCAGTTTTTGACAAACTAGTGTGACAAATGACATAATTATATGTCAAGCAACTAAATTTTATAGAAAAAAGCTTACTTGCTTTTTCGACTTATCCTATTTTTTTCTGTTCGCGACTGTACTCGTAGTCCCGAGCAATAGATTTTGGTCGTCAATGTTATTCTTTGACACAATGTAAAGTGCTCTAATGTGAAACGGGTATAATTTTTAACATGTTGTAAACTTCATTCACGTTGGATTTTCCTCATCAAGGTCAAATTATTTAATTTTTTGATAAACAAACGTTTTTACAAATTAAATCATGTCCATCATTCGACGATAAAAATATAACATCTGTCAAATAAAATGCGTTATAAATCCAAAGGCGACTTTAATGAGAAATTTCCAATCATATTGTAAATATCGGGTGTTTTTTTTAAATTTCATCTCGTAATAGGCGTTGAAGAGTCGATTGTGAGCGCACTTTACAGCTTACGGATCACGGATCAGCTGTTTAAATCTTACGTTTTACACGACTTTAATAGTTACTTGTGCAACAAGTGAGTAAAGTAATACTTTTTTTTACGAGAAGAAAAATTTGCCGCTCGAGCGAAGCGAGTGCGCAAATCCGCCGAGTAAAAAAAAGGTACTTTACTAACGAGTTGCATACAAAAAATTTTTGGCGTCCGTAAGCTTAGATAACAATTTTTTCGACACTCAAAATTTGACAATTTTCTCCTGCGTGAACCCGTGGACCTTTAAAACGCTCGTTTTACTCGCGATTTAAATTGGCCCATTCATGCCAAAAAAATCCCAATTTACATACGAACTCGTTAAAAAAACTACTAATTATGAATGAAAAATTTTATAATTACGTTAAAAAATGACACGCTACGGCACTTTTTTTAACGCAAAATGCGTGCAAAAATGAACCGCAATGGCACTTTTTTTTAACGCTTCTTGATAGATTCAAAAATCACATATTTTATGAACGCAAACGAATGAAAAAATTTGCACTTTTTTTGACGGACGTTAAAAAATAATGTGTTCGCGATTCGGTACCATTAGTTAAAGTAAATTCACGATGGATTGGGTATTTCAAGGTCAAATAATTTTATTTTTTGCTTATATGATTATGGGGTGGTTTCACCAACGTGAGTTAAGTTTAACTGCAGATTAAAATATATGAAAACATTATTACAATTAAGTAACTAAAGTAACGAAGCATTTTTACCTACATTTAACTTTAACCGACGTTGTTGAAATCGGCCCTATGTCTTGTAAATAGTGACATGCAGGGACCCAACATAATGCGAATTTACCAATGCTCAATCCAACGTGAACGGTGTATACGTTGCCGATTCGTGATTGTAACGTCGCCCATAGACAAGCTTACGTTCAGAAACGTCTAGAAATGTGTCAGTTTATGATCCGTCTTTTGGTCAACTCCTCTGCAAATGTAATAATGACAAAACAAAAATGCTCGAAAGTTTTGATCAATCAAGATGAATAGGGGACTTGTGGAGGCGTGCAATGTTAAATGAATGAGCATGTGCGGTATTAATAATGTTAGGTACGGCAAAAACCGAGTTAGCAAAGCCAATCGAAAGAGCTCTGTCAAAAACCCACCGTCAGATTCTGACAGCTGCCGCAGACTCTTTGCAAAGTCGTGGATCTTATACAAGGCTTTTGCAGCACAGCGACGCTGGCCGTTCGCTATTCCAGTGCGCTGTACCGTCGCACCATTAGCGTAGCTCATGTCTGTACAATGGTATAAAACATTACAATAGCATCAACAAACAGTACGCTTTTCTTGTTACGTAAACTCGACGAAAAACTTACCGTAATGCCTTTTCCTATCATTAGTGTTCTTACAAAACATACAAGACCAAGAACCTCGAGGGGCACGTCTCAAAGGAGGTTCGACGCATTCGATGTGATAGCAACTCGAACATTTTTCGCAGCGTATCACTTCTCCACCAGATCCGCACGTCTTACACAGATCGATCTTGCCGGAAATTCTGCAACACAACGTTGTTAGTTAACAAACGGCACGAACATTTCGTATGTTTCACGAACATTTCGTCGTCGTCGTCCCGTTCTTCTTCTTCTTCTTCTATTGCTTCAGTGTCGTCGTTTTCCTCATTGCTTCCGTCTTCTTCCTCTTCCGACTCCTCCTCATCGATCTCTTCATCTCTAAATATTGGGCGTTTTTTCGGAGAAGGTTCAGTAACTACCGCCGCTTTTCTCTCGTTTTGACATTTATCGCAAAACCAATCGCCGGGGGGCACGCTCTACAACTATATAATTACCCACACAAATATAACAAAATTAAAATTGTCATACCTTCAATTTTGGTTTCAAGCAATACAAGTGATGACCCGTGTTACACGAATCGCACAGTAGCATGTTTTCGGAATCGTTTCTCCGCCGGCAGATTCTGCAGTACGTCAGCAACACGGACTTGCCCCACATGACGCACGAATCCAATGTACTATAATGTAAGAATATTTGACTAAAACTTGTAGATGCCAGCAGCGACTGCTCCCATTCCGGCAACATGTTTTCGATTTTCTTCTCGCCTCGACCAGAATTGACGCGGCCCAAAGGTTTCTTGAGACACTTTGGATCAACGGACTGGGCGATTTGAGCCAACGCCAAAGCTAAACTCTGGATTGCTTCTTTTATTTCTTCCCTTTGATTGAGTGAAACGTCGTTGTTGTCGATGTCAGGTATGGGGCTCTGTCTAGACGTCAAAAACTGACCAGGATCCTGATACTCTTGGGGTTCAGATTCTTGCAACTGTAAATTTTGTTCATCAGGAGAATCGTCTACTTCTTTGTCTCTTTTCACTAATGTCTTGTCTAATTCTTTGTAATTTTGATTTTGGAGACAGCGTCGCCACTTCTTCCTGTCTTTGACGAACAAAGTGCCCAAATTCCCGCCGAAAATTTTTGCTTCCATTTCCAAGATATTTTCGACCAAAGCGCTGTGTAATACATCTTCTGGATTCATCTCTGTGGAATATCCTAAATTGGCATTTTCGTATTTCGGTCTGTTTAACTTCCTTAAACGTCGCCGTTCTTCACCTCTCTCGCCTAGTGTAACGTTCAAACTTTGTGCTGGAGTTTCCAAAATCAAATTTTCAATTTCTTCTTTGTTGCTTTCCAAGTTCTGTTTTAATTCACTTTCTCGTAGACCTCGTTTGTTCAAACACTCGATTAAATTCTCAAAAGTATCAGTTTCGTGATAAAAACTCCATTTATTTCTCTCTTTATTAGAAGAATGTACAATACAATTTGTGGGATCTGCCGAACACAGCATAAGTTCGTCACAAGATTCAGGTGTTTTCTCCAAGACTCCGTTATGTAGACCGTTCACTTTTTTTGGACTTTTCGAAGGACTGTTTTCTTTATCACTAGAATTAGACTCTTGCATTGTCTTTTTGAGAAAATCTAACGTTTCATCCTGACTGGCATTGACTAGATGGGGATTCTGCTCAACAATTTCGTTCAAACATGTTCCCGTGTTTTCGTCTTCAGAAGTAATAAAAAAGCCAGGAACAGATTCTAGTTTGTAATACTGTCGAAAAGCTCTGTCCTGACTGAAACGAAAGGTAAAATTTATTATTACTAACACGGCCGACCCAAAGACACGCAAGTCTTTACTAAAAATACTTTAAATAGCGACGTTTTACGACCAAATTTTTTGTCATACAAAAAATGTATTCTATTAATCTTGTTTGTAATGAGAACTTAACTAATACAACTAAGATAATGTATTAAATCAAATGAACTTACCCCATTAGAACCTGCTTGTCATGTGTAGCTTTCTTCAACTGCCGCAATTTACGCTCAGCTTCCGTCTTCTTTTTTTCAGCTTCCATTTCCAATTTTTGAATCTCCTCTACCACTTCGGGATCTTTCTTTTTCATTTTCTTAAGTTTGATTCTGGCCGTTTGAAACTCCTGTTCGCGCCGCTTTTCAGTTGCCAATGTTGATTTGTAATTAGTTTTGGCTAGCTTAATTTTATCCATTCTTTCATCGATGATGTCTCTGACGTCGGCGTACGTTAAGAGCTGATTTATTAAGCACGATAAAATTTTTAATTTGTCAGGTATTGGTAATTCTACTACGTTGTGGGTCCTGAGGGCTTTCAAAACGTGTGGACTGTGCAATCTGAGATACAATCCGGGATCGTCTCTGCTTGTGTAACCACCTCTCTGCTGGTAGCGCCACCAAGCTCCCGTCATGTTAATTATTGCACCTGATCCCAACAGGTGCAATCTCAAAACTTCTGAAGTAGTAAGTGAATAAAGAGGTAATCGTCCCAACGGCAGACCCTGATAGTTCTGACTCCATTTAGAGGCAACGGTTGCCAGACGAGTGGCCTCGTGTAAATTCATATTGTCTGAAATTTCTTCTTGTTTCATGCTCATTTTTTCGGTTTCTATCCTGTACTGAGAAGCTTCCTCGTCTTGTACATTAAACAATGCAGTGAGAAACATCTGAATCAAGTCAATGAGCGGACCTGCCACCTAAAATGGACATTTATTGCATCTCAAATATTTCATCTTGTTAATTAAATTTATTATTCTTTCAATGTCCATAATTTTCATTTATTCATTTTAACACATCAAGTTTTAAAAACAGAAACATAATTAAAAATTAATTTTAAATTTGGAGATCTTTAACTCTGTTAAAATGAAATCAATTTTTAATTTCATCCTGTATATCTGAAGAAAAGTTTAGTTAGGAATTTTGAAGTCACAATGTTGCCATACAATTATGTTCTGCTTTTTTACGAATCGATTGAAACTGTATTAAAAGAAATTGTGTCTGAATTGTCGAAATTGTACTGTATACAGTCTAGGATTTAATCGAATACAAATTCATTGTTCTCACATTGAAGATGTCCATCAATCTGTTAATAATCGCATCGTTACTTAGATCGTTTAAAATGTGTGTAGCACTTCAACACACTACGTTTTGTCTCGAAAGACACAACTTTTGGCATTATGCACTTGTAGTAAACCCTTTAAATTATTGCTCTGTGTTGTCTAATTTAAAATAAATTTAAAAAACGGCAAAATGATATTTATTGATAACTTTATTTACTATTTTACACCTGAAAAATCAAGAAGTCGCTCTATTACAGTTTTTTCCACATGTAAAGAGATGCCTTTTTGAAATTTGACGGTCATCTTTTTTATACAGGTTTTAGGTAAGTTTGACAACATAAAACGTCGTTGAAATTTTAGAACACAATATCGTGTTTTATCCTCTGCATGGTGCTCTTCGCGATGTTATAATACTGGGATCTACCACCCTTCTTCTGGGCTTTTTCGCGTTTTCAGTTAGATTAGGCATTTTGTTTGTAAAAATTGACATTGACCATTGACAAAAAATGTAAGTGCATTTCACACTGTGAAATTTTTTGGCCGCCATTGTAGTATCGCGATCAAAGAAAACCGATGGTACTGTCGCGAACAAAAAAAACTGGTCGTCAAAATCATGCTTTGACGTTTGACGCAATCGAAAATGATCCATTGTCAAATGGTCGTAGACTCCAGCCGTTTAGTGAAGGGACATTAGGTGGGGATGCGCAGTAACGCTATTTCGTTCGACCGTTCTGTGGTTTGATCAGGTCCATTTATTAGTAGAGCTAAAGTCAAAACGAAACATGACAGGGCGGAGCTTAGGATGCGCGCTCTCCAATTTACCGCTGACAGAGGCGTATCATACAGTCGTCAGTTTAGGGGCAAAAACTTAACCAAAACTAAATTTTGTTCATCTGATGAAAGAAATTCTACACCGAGGTCATCTACTTTTGTTGTAGAACCTCCAATAGAATAATAAAAACTATCTGCATCTTCAGAACATTCCCCTAACACCCTCTATAGCGTAAACAGAAGAAAATTTTTGACTCCACCACTGTCATATACGTAAGCTGGATTCAACTGATCTACATTCGTCTTCTGCGCAAACCACGTGATGTCATGTTTCGTTTTGACTTTACCTCTAAATAAATAGTGGTTGTTATTGGTTGGATATTTGGACGGCGCCAGTTTCCCCCACCCTTCACTAAACGACTGGAGTCTAAATATCATAACCTATCATGAAAATTTTGAATTTTTAATAACAATTCAAATTATTTTGACACTTTGTGGACATAGGCATAATCAGGCAGGGACATTTTTTGAAATGACATTGACGACCAGAATTTTTTGCTCGCGACAGTACATACTTCAATGTGACATTTGTTTAAAAAATAAAAAAAAAGTCATCCCTGGCAGAAGATAATTTTAATACCGATACTCACCTCATTTTCTGTTAAAGCTCTTTCCATTGTTTCTATTGTTAGTCCACCAGGAAAGAAATTTTTTGTAGAAAGTACTTTTGAAAAGGAATTTACAAACTCTAAAACCATCATCATATCTCCACAACACTCATCAGGAACTTTTAATTTTACTGGACTTGCTTGAGGTAGTTTCTGCAAATTATTTGATATATTTCAACAAAATTATAAGTTCATGATAATACCTTATGATCAACAAGTTCCAAGTCTTCTTTAGGTTTGTACCAATCTTTAATGTGACCAGCAAGTATTAAACTTTCTTCTTTCTTTTTCTGCTTTAACGCCATTTCTTCTTCTTTTTTCTGTTGTTTCATCAACTTAAATTCTTCCTCGCGTTTTTTCATTTTTTCGATAATGTTTACATTATTTTCATTCTTGATCAAATTATTATTTTTTGTAAGAAATTTATGCAACGACTCTTGCCGCGTTTTTTTGCCGTTGACCACTTTTTCAAATCTTTTTGATGAATCAAATTCTGGCGCTGGTCCATCAAATATTTTGTCAAATGTTATTTTATTCAAATTGAAGGCTTCGACTGCTGAAGACTTTATAACAAATATACCCCTGCCATCTGGTTCAACATACTGTTTCAGAAATAATTTGCATTTTTCTCGTGAAAATAACCCTTTTTTCCTTCGCATCTGATTACAATCCACTATCATAATTTCACTAATATCTTTATCATCTGCATCCAAGTGTTCAATTTCATACTTGTAGAGAGAAGCTGATGGGAATGAATGACGCTCTTCAGCACTGCTAACAACAGCAATCAATTAATTTCATTACTTAAAATTAATATAAATGTGTACCCATTTTTTGGTGAAGTTTTAATTTGATCTTCAGATGGAGCTATGACCTGAAGGACATGCGAATCCTTCCATTTTGTTCCGGTAAACGACGTTTCTATGTTTTCGCCAATAAAAAACCTTTCCCTTGCAAATGTAAACACGTCGTCGGCCATATCTCCAAAAGCTGTTCGTTTTGTCTTATAGGCCAAGTAAAGAATGGGAGTTTTGAGTTCCGCCGGAAACTCTTTGAGGCTATTTCTCGCATTCTCTTCGCTTTCCAACGCTTCAGTGTAGGTGAGATTTGCTTTCCCCGTTAACGAACACGTCCACACCATGGAGTTGCAGAGGAACATTCTTTCAGAGAAGTCTCTGTAAATTGTTGGCATGTCATTTGAAACATAAACATAACCTTAAACGGCGCAGGATTGCAAAAAATGTTGAAATTACAATCTGCGTGGTTTTTGAGGTCGATGGCGTAGGTACAGTGGACCGTTAGGTCATGGATGAAGCGTTTGAGAGAACGTTTCAAGTTGTCAGACAAACTCAACTACAAACTTACTCATAATCTCGAAAAATTTCATTTGTAACAGCGCAATAGAAAACTTCGTCGTCATCGCGGAGATTCTCCGGCGTTGGCGTTTTTTCGAACGGCTTTTTCTTCAAAAGAGGCATCTTTTCCTAACGAATGCTGATTTGGAGGGAAAATTTCCAACTGTTTACTACATGTAATTAAAATTGTTTTACAACTTAACCGACACTAAACCTTGCACGATTCAACTGTTAATCAGACGTAATTGCGCGAAATCCAATTCAATTCGAAATAAACCGGTAACTGCACGATAAAAGTACGTTGTTCTTGATGTTCAACATGACAAACAGACAAACGTTTTCGGCTTCCACATTCAATCAACGGCACTGAGCATGCGCGCAACGCAGGTGATTGTTGAATAAAGGCCTGCGCACACACACACCGGACCTTTAAAAAATCAGCGGCTACAAAAATGTTCAATCGATTTATTCAAGCCATTCGGTAAAATAATTACAAATTTTTGGATTAATCGATCCGGTATCGGCACATCTATTAGCTATTGGACAAATGCCGCACGTCGTTTTCACAAGTCCAGGGGTAGACATGAATTTGTTGACGGCCCTGTACAAATATGAACCATTCGTGGCAACAATCCGCTCAGCGTTATTATCCAATACAACTGTGTACAAGATGCTTTCAATGTCATCCACTGACAACGATATCTTGCTGATGCCCAATTCAGATATAAATTTGTGGACATCATTGGCTGTTGCGTAACTCCTGTTACGAGCTAATAAAGGGCCACCTCCCATGTTTTCTGCTTCTTCACTCTTTTGTTTTAAATATCTGTAACACTGTTGACTCAAAACATCTACAAATTCAGACTCAAAGTCTTGGTCCTGGTACCAAGCACCTCCAGTTACTGAGCTGTCTGCTTCCAAATCGTACAACATGTAGACTTTCTTTTTGCTAGCCTGCAAGACACATTAAATAATGCACGTTCTTACACTTATTTACATAATAGTACCGAAACAGATTTAACAGCTTTAATAATTTTTTTAGTTTCCAAACTCTTTAAAACTTTATTTAGTTGGGTCATGTTTAAATTTGATTTGAATCTAATATCCCTTATCCAAATTCCTTTATTTCCAGCTTCTTCAATAATCTTAAATACAACTTTTTCTTCATTATCTGCACCCCTTACTACACTCTTCTTAGAAGAATCTTTATACTTATACAAAAGCTTGTCTTTAGTTTTAAATAATTCCAGTGACCTATAATAAATTTATTGAGTAACATTATACTGGCGCATTTCAATCTTATCATACCCATTCTTCAGGCATTTATTGATTATTACAGCTAATTCTTCGAGAGGTAAATTCGGAATACATTGTTTAATATTTTCATTTGAAATTCCTTCAGGTCTACTCTTGGCTAACTCGAGTAAACGGTCCTCATTGGTGATTTCTTCATTACCGGAACTTGTTGCTTCGGTCATTTTCTTATTTATTTTATTCCAAACATAAGAACCTAATCTACAATTTCATTTACATTAAAAAAGGTTATGTTTACAAAACCGGTCCATAGAAATAGAAAGTAAACAAGCTATAATTTGACCATGGATCTGAATCTATGAAGCGAAGGCCACATATCTATTGTTGTCGGATAAAAAGGTTATGTCTGTGGTTATGACTTCTACTTACACAAAAAAGTTATAATATTTTTTCGGAATTCGCCGCACATTTAAAAAAAATGATGAATGGATTTAACTTAATAAATGGATTCAACAGGTTGATAATAATTTGATAATAGTAGATAGATGAATGTTTATTATTTTAGGTTAACTGTACAAGCTTTTCAAAAAAATATAAGGCGTGATATTGCCACAAATATATTTTTGAATTTTAAGACAACACCATGTTTACTGTAAGTACGCAGAAACGAAATTATTTGAAAAATATTGAACATTGGTGTTGATAGGGCGGAACCATTAAAGAAAAAGAAGAAGGTAGATCCTGCTGTTCTGAAGGCTAGAGAAGATCGAAAAAAGAAGAAACTGGAGAAGCAAATAAGACGTCTGGAAAAAAATGCTCGTCAAGTAAAGCCTCTGGAGGAATGTGAAATACCTCTCAGCCTTTTAGATGAAAAAAAGTAATTTTTTTTAAATTAATTTAATGAAACTAAAGTATAGTGCCTCATCAAGATTTTTATGAATATGAGTGACTCCAAAGTAAAGGTCAATTTAATCAACAATAAAAATTATAGGCATAAAATATTGGATGATTCAAAATGATTGTTGATAAGTATGGCAACCATGTACGAAAATTTATGTGGCAACTGTGTTCATAGGATAGAGTTGACAGTTCATAGTCGCGCAATTTTGAAAATTGTCAAATCAATGTGCAATGGTATAATAGTAATTATACACCAAGGTAGAGAAGACATTTTTTTAAGCCGAGGTAGTTTATTTCCCGAGAAGCGAAGCTTCGAGGGGAATAAAGAAGCGAGGCTTAAAATTGTCTTCTCTACCGTGGTGTATATATTATTTTTTTCACTACTAGATACGTTAAAACCCTTTCTAACAATAATTATTAATTAAATTATTTTGTCCGATGCGACGATCCGAGTTCTCATTTTTCAACGGTTGCTATGAAAATTGAAAATCGTCTGTCTACGTTAACCAATGAAATCAAAGAAAATCTTTCGTTGCTAGGTGACGGCTGTTCATTCTTAACCACTGGTTAATAATGAAAAATTATTAACTAGTAGGAGAGAAATTCTACTTCTGGGTTCAGTTCGAGAGTCAATAATGACGCCTTCTAAGACTAGTAGTGAAAAAAAAATCTAATGCACTCTCATGAAATATCACACAAATGTCAACTATACTCCACCCACACAACTGCCACTTGCCACATAACTTTTCGTACATAGTTGCCATACTTATTCACATTTTGCATCACCTAATATAATGATGAAACACAGCATGTACCTACATACTGTCGCGAGCAATAAATTTTGGTCGTCGATGTCATTTCAAAATTTGGTTAGATTGTCACAAATTTAAAAAAATTCCATGCCTGATTATGCGCATGTCAACAAAGTGTCAAAAAAAATGAGAAAAAAATGATAATTAATGTCATACAACATGATGATAGGTTATGACATTTACGACTGTTTTACAATGGAGCATCTTCGATTGCGTCAAAGAATGACCTTGACGAGCAAAATTTATTGCTCGCGACTGTAAGTCAGGTCGAGTTAGGGCAGGACACATTTCAACCTAAAATAGATTGATAGTGCTAATTAGTTTATTTATTGATTTTACAAAATCAGTAGTGTCATTACTTTAATAGAATAAAAAATAAAATACCGATGCAAATGAAAAAATGGCTAATGTTGATAGAATAAGCTTAAATAGTTCATTAGTTTTGACTCTCACTGGATCTTTGAAGTAATTTTATTTTGAAAAGCAAGGAAATTTTAGCAAAATATTTTCAGTATTTCATTATGAAATTTGTTACTTGTGTCAGTAGAGTACAGTTGGATTAAAAAAAAAACGGAACATGAATCTTTTTCTAATGTAAATTTGGTTTTGTCCAATTAATTGTCTACTTGACAATACCTATCAAATCATTTTTTTTTTATGTCATTCAATTTTGACCATAATAATCTGTCGGAAGACGGTTTCACACTATTAAAAAACCAAAAAAATGGTGTCAACTTTTTTTGACGCGTCCCGTTTTTTTTAGTCCAACTACTATCGCGGCCAAAATACTTTGGTCGTCACTTTTTGACACTTCAAATGTAAATCAAGTATTAATGTCAATATACATGACAATTTCAAATTATTCTTGTCAAAAATATGGCACCTTCAGTTTTTGATAAATATAGAATCGTCTTACTTGCTTCTGAAGGTTGTCTAAACCGCGACCACGTTGATCTTTTGCTTTTGAACCCTGCCTCCGCAGCTGGGATTTACCCCACCCGTATGACACTGATAGATTAAAATAATTTTGACAGTAGTAAAAAATAAGGTTAAACATCCTAAAGTTTGCTTTACAATTGAATGTCATTTATGTCACATTGACGACCAAAGTATTTTGGCCGCGATAGTACAATGAAAAAATCACTAAATTTTTTGCAGAAAAAACTTGATAGAAAGAGTTTAAAAAAATCGTTTTAATTCCCATTTTGGCTTTAAGCGATATGTTTAGAAAATGTAATAAATAACTTCTTTTACTTTTTCCAAATGTGTCGCCAATTTGATGTTTAAAATAGCAGGACTGTTATTTTGATTTGAATGAGCTTTATTTTATTTTTAAACCCAGAACACTTGTAAGCTTGAAATATACAGGGCCTTTCACAACTCACGCACCAGAGAAAATTGGCACCTGCCGACGACAATAAGTTGTCAAAAAATATCTCATCTCAAGGTGTGATGTTATTTCTACTAGGTTTAAAAAATAATACCATCAGCTACAAAAAATGTTTGGGTTACTGTAATTTTGACAGTATTAGATTTGACTTTTCTATTGTCAACAAATTTAGGTTAACCATCTGAAATGTTAGAGCTGTCATTCCACTGCAAGTTCAAATGTTTACTGCAAAGCTTGTGGGCGATTCTAGGAGACCCTTGGAGTGTAGCGATTCCACCGATGATGTTTGGCGCGTCGGTGGCGCTCTCAAGTTTCGTCTTGTACCGACCCCGGGCCTCGGGCTCATGGGGTAGTGGTTGATGCTTGATGGTCGCAACTAAATGGCTTTCTAGGTCATTTAAAGCTATTTATGCACCAAGGGCCTTACAACGATGATTACGCCCGGAGAACAATGAATCCAGCTCGAGCGCTTCAGCCCGAGAGATGGATATCGTTTGATGGGCGTAATCATTCGGTGACGCCGCGCCGTGGTTCATACAAGATTTTATTTTTCATTACGTGCAAAGATTTGGCATCTTTGTGTACGCTTTACCTGCATAAATACAACATTTGGAGCCTATGAAACAAAAACAAATTGTTTATTTATAATTATAGAAAATTATTGTCATTTCTGTCCGGAAAACGTTCTTAAAAGGCTCTTGCTGCCTCCCTGGCGTTACGCTCACATTCCCCAAAAATTATTATCATCTCTAAAAAATCAGCGGCTGAATACATAATTGTAACCAAATAAACAAAGGCTTTGCTATTTTTTTATTACAAATTTAATTTGACACGAACATCTTTCAAAAACCCCATCGCCCAAATATTTTAAAGATGTTTTTTTTTAAATGAAATCCTAGCAACGTAATACTACGCCAAATATACATACCTTGAAGGTATAGATCTTTGATTGGTCAACTTTAAGTTGTCTTTTCTCGAATATCTTTTAGGATAGATTTTTTTTTTTTCAAATTACACATCCAAATGCGATCTCGTGTTTCCTCTTTTTCTCTGGGGCGCAAGTTGTGAAAAAGGCACCTCAGAAAATAATAATAGCATCCCAGCCCTTTTTATGTACAAATCTTATAATTTAAAAACAACGCATACACGCCATTTTTCTTGATATTATAAAAGCAAGCCATATTTAGAAATAATTATTTGAATAATAAATTTATAAGTTTAATTTAATATGTATATGTATAACGTATAAATACAAAATTATCTTGTCTCTTAGATTTCGTGTAAGGTCATTACCACAAATTTCTTCGGATGTGCAAGAAAATCGAGCTATTCTAGAGAAACAGTGGGCCGCTTATAAGAAGAATCAACGCCTTGACGATATACAAATGTTAGATCGTATATCATTTGCACAGCAAAGAGCCTTAGATGAACTAAGAAACGAATCTGAAGAATTATACCAAGAAGCAATGCAGGTTATTTCAATAATAATTAATGCATGTAACTTATGCTGTATTCGCATGTATGTTTTTATTTTAGATCGATTTCCAGTTGTTACCATTTAAACGTGAAGGTCCAATGGAAACACCACCTATTAAAAATTACGATAGTCCAGACGGTGATTACGTAGACATTTCAAAGAAATGGGAATAATTCTGAATCTTTGTTATTCGTCGTTAAAATAAATCAGTAATGTATGATACTGAGGTAATTATTTTAAACAAAGGAAAATCCTGACCAAGAAATGTAAATTTTACTCTGATAGAAGTCCGTAAATGTTAATACTGTCATAAAATTACTTATACAGGGTGTCAGAATTCCAGCGACAAACTTTCAAGGTTGATTCTGTGATCAAAAATAAGCATAAAACTCTTAATACGTACGATCGCGGCCAATGTGGCATTAAGACATTTCGCTCGGTACAGATCTAATTTTTTTATCGATGAACCATAGGGATTTACATGGCGTAAGCTTTATTTCGTGGTACTTAATGATTTTTCTACTGCTAATTTCAAAATTATTTTTCGTACACTTTTAGCTTAAGTTGTTAATTCTTCACAAGTTCTAATTTTTAAAAATATTATGTATTGTATTACATTACATTAATAATTACATTTACATTAATAACTTCAACTTATTTTTAAATTTCATTAAAGTTAGTAGGCAGTGTCCACGGATATTGAAATAAATTACGAAGCTCTAAAACTGAAAAGCAAACATTTTAATCCCTATTATTAAAAGATTTCCCAATTCGAAAGATAAAAAAAGACCCAGGAAAACAAATTTATTTAATGAAAGATTTAGAACCTACATTGTAAATTTTAAACAAAAGATGTGGACAAATATTTTTCTTTATACCATACTGTTATTAGGATTTATCAGTACTCAATGCTTGATTGATATGACACCTATAACGGTCTAGGCCGTTATTCAAAATTATCAGACCGAGGTCGTTATTTTTGCTGCTGTTGCTACGGTTACGGCACAAATGACAACTAAATTTAATTTTTGAAGTAAAGAGAAATGTCAGTCTTACAAATAAATAATCGTTAAATGTTAAGCATGATTTGTATAAAGAAAACTATGAAACAACATACGGCCGATATGGATATAACAGACGAGGTTGAGATATTGTAAAATCGAGGCAGAGCCGAGATTTTATAATCATACCTATTATAATTCCGTTATATTATACTATACCTATTTTCTTGACTATTGCCCTCAGAAAATTTAAACCAATCATATTAATGCATATTAAAGAAATAACCTAGCAACGGACGAATATCAGCGAGTATTCTGCTCTAGTGCAATATCCGCGATAATTTAATTCATGTATAAAAAATCCCATTGTGCGACAAGGACAGACATAAAAAATCACTGATGGCGGTACCTCTACACGTAGTGTGTTGATCTAGTTACCTTAGATTGCCTTAGATATAGTAATAAAACCGCCCCCTAGTGCCCGCGTATTTTAAATGGCAGCTTCCAATTGGCTTATTCAAAACGTGCGTAGATTTTCGAAAGCCTGATGTACTTCCACAAAAATTACTTGACGGCATCCGGCATCTCATTCGTTTTAACCTCGCTTCGGGAGTTTGACCACATGTTTATGTTTGTTTGTTTTCCTTGGCATTTTTCGATTTGTATTACAAAATAGCTTTTTTTCAAGACTTATAAGAATGACAAATGGCAAAGAACCTGTTTCATTTTGAAACAGGCTTCGGCGTATATCGTTCTACGCAACTAGGCCACATTCTCCTTTTTTTATTACTACATATATCTGTTGGTTGGCCCAAGTATAGTCGGACTTAATTAAATTACTTTTGAAAATTCTAGTTACACGCAACATGAAAAATGTTATTTCCCTAAATGTTCGAATTCTAGGGAGTAATTTATTTTTGACACGATTATATGCTACTCACCGAAATTTTTAATATTATTTTTGGTGTAAAATTTTATATCAAAACTGTCATCGTGTCAAACGGCTTTAATATATTAAAATGGGGAAATTATTATTAACCAAATTAATGACGGAATTGACAACAAGGCGAATATTTAAAAACGAAACGCCTTTTATTACAGAACCTGACGCCAATCTAACAAAAAAATATCTTGGCCTGCTGCGTGTTTAACACAATCGTGAACGGCTAATACAGTCAAATTAAAAAAAAAAGTGGTCGTCAATGTCACATTTTGGCGTAACATTAAATGAAATGACATTGACGACCACTTTCTTTAAATTTGACTGTATGTTTTTTTGAATTGCAACAGATATTTTTTTATCTTTAAAAAGATTAAAAACATAAATGGTTTGTTTTGCAAACTTTTAAGGCATCTGATATGAGTATAATCCACCGATACTGAGTTAATACTGTAATAAAATAAATATAATAATAGTTATTTATGGTGTAAGTGGGTTATTTAAGATATTATCCAGGAGAGCTACCTATTTGTAACCTACGCTTTTACACGAGTGGTGCGATCTCAATCGACTCTCTAATGCCTACTTCGACGCCAAATTTAAAAAAACACTCTTTATACACAGCAAATGGTCGTCAAACATTTGGTATAAGTAGACTAAATTTAATCTTTAAGAAGATTTCAATCCTATATTGGAATGATAATTGATTTTTGCACTGCTTGTGTTAATTTTTGTTGACTGTATGCAAGACATTGCAGAACCATCTCTTTTACCACATCGCGAATTAATCAATGACTGTAACTCCTTATGTTGATATGTGCACTATGGATTTCATACAATTCCATTCTCGGAAGGATAACACACAAAAAAAATGAAGTCGAAGTTCAAATTTTACATGTACGGGGTCATTATAAATGTTTGTAATAACTAGTGGGTGTAGCCGCGCACCTAAAGCATAGCGCACAGCCACCTACGATGGTACAATAATTTATAATGACACCGTATAAACATATGTTATGCGATAATTGTTGTGAGGAGTTTACCAGGGTAATTATAAATGATTGTCCCATCGCAGTTGGCGTTGAAAACCCACACAAATTTGGGACGTGCCGCTAGCTTCGCAACGTTAGACAAACTAGAAACTAGTAGACAAATTTACACTACCGTCAGCAGCGCTACCTATCGGCGATGCTAGTCTCATTCATGTTATAAAGCTTGCGGCACATTCAACTACGTCACCAACGCCTACTGCGATGAGACAGTCATTTACAATGACCCCGTATTATGCACCGAAGAGTGAAGTGGATGATTTTTACCAGAGGTGCAGTTTGTAGCCCCTACAAAGCACTGAGGATAAAAATAATTCACTCCCGAGGTCCATATACTACCTATTTTTTGCACGACCCAACGATGTAAATTGAACAAAGCCGAAAATTTGTAAATTAGCACTAACTGTCAAGCTAAATTTAAGTGTCATGTTGACAGTTAAAAATAATTTTTTTCACTAGTAGTCTCAGAAGGCGTCATTATTTACTCCTGAACCGAGCCCAGAAGTAGAATTTCTCTCCCACGGTTAATAATTTTTCATTATTAAACCAGGGTTAATAATGAACAACCGTCACCTAGCAAGGAAAGATTGTCGTTCATTTCATTGGTTAAGGTAGACAATTTTCATAGCAATCGTTTAGAAATAGACAACTCGAATCTGTCGCATCCGACAAAATTATTTTATTAATAATTATGTATTATCAGAAAGGGTTTTAACGTATCTAGTAGTGAAAAAAAGAGTATATAGACCACGGTAGAGAAGTCCCGTATAGCCTTCGCGCCTTACATCCCTCGGCGAGCCTCGGGATCTAATCTCGGCGAGCCTCGGGATCTAATCTCGGCGCTCTGGCTATAATTTTGAATTTCTCCACCTTGGTGTATAATATAGGTACTATTTAACCTTTCGGCTTTTTTTAATTAAAATTTTTGGATCGTGCAAATAACAGTACCTCGGCAGTGCATGATTGTTACCGTCAGTGCTTTGTAGGGCCCTCGGGCTTTGCCTTCGGGCTACAAACTGCACCTCGAGTGAAAAAAGAAAAATAATTCGAAATAAATATGCATCATAAAAGGTTGAATTGGCTATGGTTTTTTACCCAAGGGGAAAAAAGACCCAGTTTACTCCATACAATTAAGTTGTTCATCATATAGGTACCGGTCATGCATAAAACGTTATATTGCATTCGTGTTTTAGTCGCATTTTATCCACTCGTGTGTTCGTACTCGCGTTTAATGGATAAAATACTATCTAAAACACCTATACAATAAATAACTACATATTACGGATTCAGATAAATAAAGATATCAATTTTCCTTGTGAACGACTGAACGTTATTAGGATCTGTTGCGACACATCGAAATGTTGTTTAAAAGTCTCTCAGTTAATTTCATTTGGTCAGTTAAAAATAAAAAATGCCCTGAACTCAAGGATGATGAATTAGGTTTCATTAGCCGATAATAGCACTGCATTCCGCATTTAAAAAATCACAATTCTTATAATAACAGATAAATCCGCGAGAATCAATGTCAGTTGAAGTAAACACGAAATAATGTTTTAAAATTACTCATCGACAATAATTGGATTTAGATTATTTGCGTCAGCTCCAGCTTCTACCGAGTTGTAATTATCAAAATGAGAAGTCCACTTTGCTGTTTCGCTCGCACTCTGTAGCCTACTCTGTAGTGTAGCCGGAATCCAAAATTGTAGGTTAGGTGGTTCTATTTTCGTACAAAATTCAACCAATTTTAAACCATGTAGATACAATAGTGCATTAAAAAATGTCGCAAATAATGATGATAATAGCCGCAGCCCATCTGGTCTACTGCCCATTTACCAAAGTGGAAGAAAGCTTTAATTTACAGGCCATGCACGATATTTTATATCACAAATGGAATCTGACCCAGGTAATTCTCACCTATTTTATGCATCAACTAACTATAGTGCAATTTTTTTAGTACGATCACCTTGAATTTCCCGGAGTTGTCCCGCGAACATTCATAGGACCCCTATTTATTTCAATATTAGTTTCCCCAATTGTGTTTTTATTAGAAGTATTTGACATAAGCAAATTTTGGGCCCAATACTTAGGTAAAACAAATGGATCTCCCCTTGTTGCATTTAATTTAGACTACTTACAGTTCGTTTCGCACTGGGGGGATGCGTCATAACTACATTTCACATGTTGTCACAGACTTTATCAAAAACTTTCGGGCCGAGTTGGTTGCAATGGTTTATGGCCATAACTGTTACTCAGAGTCATTTCATGTTTTATTTAAGTCGACCGTTGCCAAATATTTTTGCATTACCACTTGGTAAGCCTTTAACATATTCTTTAAAAGGTTTATACATTTTTTTCTTGTAGTATTGCTTGCTTTGAATAGTTGGCTCAAAAATGAAAGTAAGCAGTTTATCTTGTTTTCTGGGGCAGCAGTAATTATTTTTAGGGCTGAATTGGCCCTCTTTTTGGGACTGCTCTTGTTGTATGATTTAATGTACAAACGAATAACTATTAAACGGTAGGTCAGTAAAATAATATATTTACAGTTTAATTATAAACTGATTCTGTGTACCCTTTAAGGTTCTTCCAACTAGCCATACCAGTCGGTATTGGATTTTTGTTGCTTTCTGTAGTTGTTGATTCCATTTTTTGGAATAGACCTTTGTGGCCAGAAGGAGAAGTACTTTGGTTTAACACAGTTCTCAATAGAAGTTCAGATTATGGTGTATCCTTTACAAAACAAATTGCTACATTGTATTTAAATCTATCTGCAGATCATACAAAATTCAACATTATATGGTTGCACCAACGTGAGTTAAATTTAACTACAGAGTAAAATATTTGAAAACATTGTTAGGTAACTAAAGTAATGAAGCATTTTAACCTGCAGTTAAGTTGGTGCAACCGGCCCTAACTAGGGTTTAAGATTACAGTGTTACCTTTCAGTAACTCCTGTTTTATTTGGTTGGTAGCTTTGATTTAAATTTGTAAATTTTTGTACGTTTTCAGTCACATTTACATGCTTTAATAAGGTACAATCGGATAGCAAAAAAACTGGTCCAGTATGTTACTATAGACACTTCCAAGCAACACCATGTACCAGTTTTTTTGCTAGTCGATAGCATACGTTTTACAGGATGAGTCGGGAGGAACGGACGAAACTCCATGAGTGTATTCACACGTGAAAATAAACTCATATGTTCTTATCCGATTTTCATTTGTTTTCAAGTTATAGCGTAATTAAAAATTGTATCCACAATTACATTTTAAAACGACTTTTATCCACTCTTATGAACCGTATTAACTAGCATCTTATCCACTAGTGAAATAAACTACTACGAAAAAATAAACAACAAATAACCTTAGCAACCAGCACCTCGCGTTCTGAGTTTCACCGAGTTTTAGAAGGGACATTCTTTGTGATATTTTAAATAATAATTTGGGCTTGTGATTGTGGATAAACCGTTATATTACATTCGTGTTTTAGTCGCAATTTATCCACGTAGGGCCGATTTCACCAATGCCAGTTAACGTTAACTGTAGGTTAAAATGCTTCGTTACTTTAGTTACTTATTGTTGCAACAATGTTTTCGTCTATTTTAATGTGTAGTTAAATTTAACCCACGTGAAACCGGCCCTTAAGAATATTAAACGCTCGAGCGTTCGCACTCGCGTTTAAACATTCTTGCGTGGATAAAATGCTATCTAGAACACTTATAGAATAAATAGGTAACTATTATCTAGCGTTCTACTTGTATCCAAATTTTCGCTTGTTTTCACATTGAAAACATTTTGTAATCAGAGTATGCCATGTTTGAGGCTAAAAAGCATTTGGCTGGTTGAAAAATGAAGTGTACAAAGTATAAGTGAACACTCGGGAAGCACTAATTCGACGTATTAGAAATACTGCAGCCAAGAAAAGCATCAAGCAATTAGTAGAGCACCAAGCGCCCTTCGTTGGCGAAGCAGAAAGTGTTTAGAGGTCAATGACGGTATTTTTTAACATTTAATAAAAGAACGTGCTTATTAAGACAATGTTAATGTTTGCAGTTTTGTTTATTTCTTATTACGCTATAACTTGAAAACAAATGAAAATCGGATAAGAACATATGAGTTTATTTAAAGCTAGTTTGACACGATGCTAAATTTTGTAGAGAATCGCCCTCAAATGTCACATGATTTATATTGACAAATCACAACTCCGAATTGTTTCCGATATAATTGACCTAGGGAAAAAAAATTTCGGGTGATTCTCATATATAATATACCAAGGGACAGATATATTGCCGGAAATTTTTTCGAGCAGTCCTGACAGACGAGTGTTTGCCGCAAGAAAATTACACGAGGGCTTCAGCCCGAGGGTAATTTTGAACGACAAACACGAGTGTTGGACTGCAAGAAAAAATTTCCGGCGATATATATCTGTCCCGAGGTATATTCGGAAGAGAATCGCCCGAAAAAATTTTTCCCTAGGGCAATTATATCGCTTAATTAAATTGTGATTGGTTGCTATTCAAACAATTCGAGTTGTGATTTGTCAATATAAATCATGTGACATTTGAGGGCGATTCTCTTCCGAATATACCTCGGGACAGATACAGTGCGCCCAGAAATGTGGTAGCAACTTTTACACAAAATGTCACAAGATGGCACTTTTGAAAAGCCAAATTTGTTCAATCTTGCAACATTCAATTTTGGAATTTTTTCAAAAGAATATGTTAAGGAGGTTTTCCGAACAATTTTTACCCCCGATTTGTGCACTAAAATTTGTCGAGATGTTGCTCGAAGGGTTCAGTTATACATTGAGCATAATGATGGTCAATTAGAACATTTTCAATAAAATTTAAATTTGAATGTTTTACGTTTGACAATTCTTGACATTTATTTATCTCAATTTAGATAGCGGCGTTGCCATGCATAAAAAAGGTCTCTGTAAAAAAGTGTCATCTTGCGGGACCAATCGAAAAACTTGCTACCACATTTCTGGGCGCTCTGTATATATCGCCAGAAATTTTTTCTTGCAGTCCAACACTCGTGTTTGTCGCTCAAAATTACCCTCGGGCTGGCGCCCTCGTGTAATTTTCTTGCTACAAACACTCATGTGTGAGGACTGCTCGAAAAAATTTCCGGCAATATATCTGTCCCTTGGTATATTATATATGAAAATTTGTTAGAAAATGAGAGAGACCCTCGATCAGGACCAATGAACGATCAGGAATGACAAAGACAGACTGATCCTGATCGTTCATTGGTTCTGATCGAGGGTCGCTCTCATTTTCTAATAAATTTTCTACAAAATTTAGCATCGTGTCAAACTAGCTTTACATTATTTTCAGGTGTGAATACACTCATGAAGTTTCGACCGTTCCTCCCGACTCACCTGTATATAAAAAACAAATCGTAATTTCATGCTTGTATAAGATTTTATTTGAAGTGTCCAATATTTGATAGCGTTTAACCTCGATTACATTTTCCCCCAAACTCAACTTTCACAATTTTCGAAATCTTACGCCAAAGAGTGGATGGATCAGCAAAGACCTCCAATTTATAAGGTGGATGAATGAAAGAATAATTAAAAAATGCCTCAAAAAAGTTATTAGGTATATATTATGTTATTAGGTATATTATGTGGGGGTAGATATAACAACTTTCAAATTATACACAAAGTACGGTGCGATCCATTAAAAAATAAATCGAGTCGGCGTGTTACCTATTTTGTTACCTCGATTTATTTTTTAAATGATCGCTCGGTATATGTACTATATACCAACAGATTGGTTTTTGAAGCAATTCAGACTCCAGTGCATAAAAACTAAAGAAACAGGATTACATAAGATAATTATACAAACATAAGCTGAAACGATATTTAGACTTAAATTTGGATCTTTTCTGTTCAGAAAGTCGCCTTTTTAGCTGAGACATATGGTAAGTAATCAGGTTACCCAAACTAATAAAGTTGGATCATTAAAGTTACAATTAGTGTTGTATTTATTTAAGAAGTTCATGTAGCTGTTTAAATCAGCATTTGACATGACTCTTAGTAGGTAGAATTCCTTGACAATTTTTAGACTTCACCATTTTTGTGGTATTTTTACTCTGCCATTCCAAGAGGAATGGCAGCGTCTGTGTTTTTAATTCCTTTGGGTCTATACCTGGACGGGCGAGTAAGAAAATTATTTATTCCAGCAGTCGTCTTCGTCTTATTGTATTCATACCTACCTCATAAAGAACTCCGGTTTATCATATACGTATTTCCATTTCTAAATGCATCTGCTGCCACTGCCTGCCACAGAATGTGAGTGTCAAATTAAAGAGCTCTACATTGCAGTAATGTGATCATTTTAGTTGGGAAAATAGAAACAAGTCCCCAATACATCACTTGCTTTCGTTGGGAGTTTGTGGCCATTTAGTAGTGAATGTACTGTTCACGTTGTTCCTGTTAAGTATATCTGGAACAAATTATCCCGGAGGAACAGCAATTTCACACTTGCACCGACTCGCCAAAGACGACCACAACGTGAGTGTTCACATAACGAATTTGGCGGCGCAGACCGGTGTTTCTCGCTTTACACAAATTAATTCAAATTGGACGTAAGTCTCAGTTGCTAACTCAACGTATTGCTTAAAGTGACTTCTGCAGGTACAGCAAAGTTGAAAATTTATTGCCAGGCAGTCCGGAAATGTTCGAGTACACTCATTTAATCGCAGAAGCCAAAAGCAAATTTTCGCCAAATCTAAAACCGTACGCTTCAACTCACGATGTTATTGACACTGTTGAGGCGTTTCATCAGATATCTTTTAATTATTTTACGATTCCTCCAATCAAAATCAGAACGAAACCTGTACTTTTTATTTTGAGGCGCAGAGACAATTTCGAGGAATTTTTACAAATGAAGGATTATAGTAAAACCGTTTTGACTGATGATGTAGAGGATGAAGAAGAGTCGCACGAAGAATCGGAAGAAGAAAACGTCACTAACGTACCTACTATTGGTGAAAGTAAAGAAAGTGATTATAAAGAAACTGTTGTGGCAGACGAAGCAAAATTTAGTAATCCTCAAAATGCAGGACGACAATTGGAGGAAGATGAAGCAAGTGTTTCTCCTGTGTTAAAGCATGAAGAAGAACCAAAGGAAGAAGGGAGGAGTCAAGAACAGGAAATTAAAAGTCGTGAAGAAAATGAGCATAGAAGGGATGTTTCTAGAAAAAATTACGAAGTTAAATCAGAAAATCAAGAAATAGATGTGTTGAAGAAAGTGAAACGTACCACGAGAAAAGAATCTGTTCGGGTACCGATTCTTAAAGCAGATGTTCCAAAAAAACCTTTAAAAAAGTCTGAAATGAAGATTCCTGAATATGAAAAGATTGTCGATAAAAGTGAAGTGTCAGAAATAACAAATGAGGGTACAAAGAATAATAGTGAAGAAAGGCAAACTGTTAAGAAGAACATCAAAAAATTAATTCAAAGGTATCGAAGGAAAAGTGATGATGATCTTGCAACTGAACAAAAGAGTTCTCACACAAAGGACACCATAAAGAAAATAATAGAAGACGAAAAAACGAAGCAAGTTGAAGAGGAACTGAAGAAAATTCAGAAGCAAATTTTTGACATCATTGAAAACAGTCCGAATATTATCAACAAGAATTTGATTATGGAGAAGCTGCACGACACAATCACTAATGAATTCATTAACGTAAATAATAAACCCGAGTCTAAATTGAAAGCACAAAGGAAAGCCGATTTTCAAACGAGAAAGCAGATTTTTGAAGAGAAGAAGAAAAGACAACCCTTTGAAGACACGGCGAGGTGGATCAAACCAAAACCCGTCCCAAAATTACCAGATACACAAAAACAAAGTCACCAGAAACTGGTAGATGAAAACAAGGTCGGCCAAACAACAGTAGACGAAAAAAATGCCATTGATTTTTATGAACCGTCCGTCAAAGAAGAGACCCGTGAAAACGAGGAATTTGTTCAAGATGCACATAAAACTGCAGAAGAAAGTTTGGAAGTAAAGACGGATGATGCAGAAGAACGAGAAAAATTGTCCCAAATGTCTGAAAGATTTGTAGAAGCCAGCAAGAAAATTGCAGATATTATGACAATAATTGATGAAATTGTGGATACCATGGAACTGTCAGAAGATAGTGAAGAATTTTGATGTGTTCTGTACAATCATATCATGTTATGAATTGTAAATAAACGTTTTCTTGTTACTCTGTTTTATTAAAAGGTGCAAATTTAATTAACACATATTTATTGTTAAAATAATAGCATAGTTACATGTAATATACATTGACTACTTAAGAATTAATTTGATTATTTGAATGTCAGCTTGTAGAAGGTTTCAAGGGACAAACCAACTCCAACCAGTGTTACCACAGCTGTAGCTTGGTAAAATAGTCTATCGAAGAGTCCACCTTTCAGGTGTACTGGCGTGTGATCTCCAATCTAAAATTAAGAAAATATACTGACTGACAAGTATTTTTAATCGAAGCAGCTGCACTGTACCTCAAATCTTTTCTGGGACTCCTTTAATTTCTGAAACTTGGCCGTCACCGTTTCCGAATTTTTGACGCTTGTCTTACTGAACTCTCTGCATAATACTTGTGCCAAAACTAGCGTTTTCTGACAAAATTATACTGATTAGTGATTACATAAACATTAAAAAAATATTAGAAAATAAAGTTTGCATCGAAAATCGTGGACTTCTATTAATTAGCAGTGTAATTAAACTGAAATTGAACAAGAGAAATGTTCAACTTACTCTGGAATTATTCATTTTGAGGTGTTTTTCGAAATGTGTAGCTTTTAGCTTATATTAAAAATGGCGACATATATTTAAACTATGCAATACGGCACGCACCAACGTAAGGTGAGATCGATGGGTCAAATACGTCAAATATTAAGCATTCATTGTCTCTGCGCAAGTCCGTAACTACACAGTAAAATAAAAATGTTCATCCTAGGGAACAAAAAAGTTAATTTGGTAGTTTTGAAGGATCAACCGATTTAAAATAGTAGTTTATTTAATGAGTTCGTGTGTAAATTGGGCCTTTTTTCACATAAGTGGGTCATTTTTAAACGCGAGTGAAACGAGCGTTTTAAAGGCTCAGAGTGCCCAAAAAGGCACAATTTACACACGAACCTGGGCACTCGTGAGCCCACTTGTGAGAAAAAAGGCCCAATTTATACACGAACGAGTTGAATACAACGTTTTTTTGTTCGACGAGCCCCATGAAGGCTCCAAATCGCTTAAAATCTTTAAAATTAGCTTGACGTTTCGTTTTGACAAGTTGTGACATTTATCAAATCACTATTAGAATAATAGTTATTTATGATGTAAGTGTTAAAAGTGAGATTTTATTTTGTAAGTGGGGTCGATTGGGAAACGAGCGCAGCGAGTTGACCAACCCCACGAACAAAGTAAAATCACTTTTAACACGTCCATCATACATCTATTTTTTATACAACTGGTTTGAATTGCATTAAAAAACGCAGTCGTATTTTTGATGTTTATTTTAATTTCTGCGGCAAAAATCAGGTAAATAGTCTTGTATTGACATTTGTTTATTAGAAACGTCAAAAAAGTTTTCATTACGTTTTGTAAAACACTTTCAATTCCACATTATTTCATTTGTAAACATGGAATGCAAAGAAAACGACGTTAACGATGCCGATATCGACGACAGATTTCCCGCAGATATTGAAAAAGCGCCAAATAGAGCCACTTTAACATTTATAAATAAATAAAAAATATAAGTTTTTTTTTACTAGTGTTAAAATAGTTATTTTTATATTAAGTGCGTGAAGAGAGTGTTTTTTGTGCATGAAAAGGTCTTTTACGCCGAGACGAAGGTCGAGGCAGTATAAGCCTTTGAATGCACAAAAACATCTTCACGCACGAAATATAAACAATATTTTTTCTATAATTGATTCAAAAAATTGAAATTAAAAATTAAAATTTTTGAAGGAACTCTGAAGTTTCAATGCAGTGACCATGTTGCTAGGTAACTAATAAAATACAGTGCGTGAAGTGAAACACCGAAATAGTCGTGTGCGTGAAATCGCATTTCACACACTGTTTTGTATGGTTTCTATGGTTTCGATCTTACTAACAATGCAAAAAGAAATACACGTTAGAAAATGACCCACTTCAGGCACCGATAACTATGCGTGAATTTCAATTTTTTGAATCAATAATAGAAAAATACTTTTAACACCGTAAATTATAAAGAGCAATTTTTAATCAAATTAGCTTCCACTAAAAACGTCACTTTTAATGTCAGTTGTACAATGAGGGACATGGAATCCTGGGCAGTCTGTTATTGTCATTTCAAAAAGTGCACCTTTACCGTCATTATGATTGATATTTTCAAAAAAACTGTCAACTTGGTTATGAGTAGCTAAGGTATGGTTTGGAAATTTTGACAACTGAATCACACATCTGCCCAGTTTTCCGTGTCCCCAATAGTATAAAAAAAAGTTTTCCAAAAAATACAGGGTCATTATAAATGATTGTCCCATCGCAGTTGGCGTTGAAAACCTACACAAATTTTGGATGTGCCGCCATCCTTCTTCTTTATCTAGGGCCATCCTCGCAACGTTAAGGCGAATTTACACGTGTCAAGTAGCTAAAGCAAGTTACTAAATCAAGTAACTAAAATTTAGTCGTTTGTATTTAGTGAGCGTCTACACGTCGTTAGTCCGTTTGTGTTTAGTGAGCGTCTACACGTAGTATTCTTCATATTTTGGTTGTGAGATAGTGTTCATTTAAACATGGACGCAAGAAAAGTTGTCCGGGCAGCAGTGCAGAATTGTATAGTGGATATATGTGGTGAATTGTCAAAAATAATATCTGACGAAATCAACAAAAACAAGCGTTGCTGGGTACGAAAATGGTTGCGTCGGAGAGAAACATATGGTGCTTCCTCTACATTATTAAGAGAGCTGGCAGAGGAAGATTTAGAGGAATACAGAAACTGGATACGAATGACAAAAGAAGAGTTTGAGACGTTGTGGCTCAAATTGCGCCTCAAATAAAAAGAAACGATACTGTAATGAGATTGGCTCTTCCGGTCAGAATAAAATTGGAAATCACATTGAACTTGACTAAACTATCTGTCTAGATGTGGAGGTGTCCATTCGGCCTTTCCGGTGGTCGAACACGGTGGTGGGGGAGGCTACTTGCTCAAGTTAATAGAAATCGTTTCTATCCACTTGACTAAACAGTTTGCTAAATCAAGTACTTGCGCAAGTACTAAATCAAGTGGTTTACACCATACAAGTAACTAAATTTAGTTACTTGATTTAGTAACTTGCTTTAGCTACTTGACACGTGTAAATTCGCCTTTAGACAAATTAGCAGACACAGAACACAGACTTTAAGTAGTAGACAGATTTCCACTATCGCCAGTAGCGCCAACTATCGGCGATACTAGTCACACTCATGTTATGAGGCACGACCTTCAATCATATACGAAACTCGGTACAGGTTGCAAAGACACACTTGTCATTTGCAACAGCATTTTTTTCATATTTCTGAACCAAATAAAGGCACAAAGGGACCAGAAAATCATAGTTTGGGTTGAATATTTTCCAAATAAGTACAGTTTTAAAGTAATTTCAAATGACTAATGCCATAAAAGTGCTGTTGCAAATGACAAGTGTGTCTTTGCAACCTGTACCGAGTTTAGTATATATGATCGAAGGGCACGACCTCCTTGATTATAACGAGACTTTGTCTCTATACGACCGCTCCCGTTAGCGAAATGCGAAATGTTTTTTTCAAGTTACCCAAAGAAAAGTTACCCAAGGTTGGTAGAACTGACTAATTTGTATAGTAGGTTGCCTCGTTGCCATTTAAAACAATAGTTTAATTTTTTTCCCCCCGCAAAAGTTACTAGTGACGTCACAATGCACTAAACTTTTACAACAGAGTCTTTCGATCGCGCATTAGGTGTTCCCTCGCTAGAAATAAGCCCAAAAAGCCACCCAATAAACTCCACGGAGCTTATAAACCTTGGGTTCTATTCGAACACTCAAAATTTCTGGGTTGATTTTACGTCACGAGTTACGAGAAAGTGGCTTGGGCTTGAAGCCTGAAGCCATATGCAACTGTTACAAGGAATTCGCTGCCTTACATTTTTGTTTGTCACCAGAAACCACATAGGCTCCAACCTAACCAAATTTATGGCAACGAATATCCCTAAATCATAGGGAGTAATTTATTTTTGACAAAATTATATGTCATAGTTGCCATATGTTTCCACAATCATTTTGAATCACCCAATATAATAAAATAATCAATAAATATACGGGTCAAAAAAAACGGACTATAGTGCCCTTTGCAGTCACATTAAATTACTCTGTATATTTTCCAAATATTTGACGCATGACAATAGCGCCAACTTTGATAAAACAGTTACGTCATTTATTGTTATTGTTCATGAAACTTTTGGGAAAAAGGTATTTTGTGTTTCTTAATTTATTAAAATCGACAAATTTTCTGAATATTTTGTCTTGTAATGGCATTCCCATTATTGGTATTGCCAGATTGCCACTAAGGTGTCAGCCACAGACAGTGTTGCCAGATGTTCGACTTTGTTTCCCCCAAAGAAAATGTCGAAATACCCTAAATCCGCAAGATTTTAAAAAAATACCCCAAGTCGAAATAAAACAAATTTTAAACAGAAAACAAAATTGTTGGTTTATTTTCTTAAAACAATGTTGTTGCACAGATTTAGACATTTAATTTAATTATCAACCAATGCAGTGGAAATGACACCAAACGACTGTTTTATTTAATTAATTAATTATTTTATTTCAACCAGTCTAAAGCGCGCGAAAGATTTCCTGGAACTGGAACTTGCAATATCAATCGTACAGAAATGTGAGATTCGTGGAATATAAAAAATAAATTATTAGCGTACTATGGCGGCCAAAAAATTTCGTCCGTCATTTTTCCGTCATTTCAAAAAAATCGGTGTAGTCCATTCCTTATTGTCATTATGATTGATGTTTTTACTTGTCATTTTAGAAAGTCAAGCAAAATGGCATCGGTATCGAATTTTAATAAAATTAAAATAGTAACTCTTGCACAAAGAGGAATGTCCCAAGCTGAGATTTCGGTGGACCTTCGTATACCTAAAAGTACATTCTTCCATTCTTCAGAAATGGAGGCAAAATGAAACTATTGAAAGACGCCAAGGCTCAGGGAGACCTAGCACATCTACTGCAGAAGAAGATAATATGCAATAGCCCTTTTATGACGGCTGTTGAAGCGGTAAATACAAGCAAATACAACGGAAAGGAGCGGTCGATTTTCGACAAACATATGGGCATGGATTTCAGTAGATAGCCCCGGGATAATGTTGCATCTAGAAGATCAGCTCAACAGTGATGTGTTTATGTTAGGATTCTTGAAGACGTGATGATGCCCTCAGTTTCAAGAATTTTTCCGAATTTTAACTTCATATTTCAACAAGACAATTGTTCAGTGCATACAGGACATAGGGTAGCAGAATGGTTCAGGAATAATAGCATAAACGTTCTTGATTGGCCGAGTCGCAGTCCTGATTTGAACCCTAAAGAAAACATGTAGGGCTTTTGGTTCGTAATTTGCAACAACGACAAGTGATTCGGAATAGGGCAGAACTTTTGACTGCGATTACTAATGCATGGCAATCATTACCTAGGAATTATCACAGAGATTTATGCCTCTCCATGTCGCGTCGTGTAAGGCGAGTTATTGATGCCAATGGAGCGATGACCAAGTATTGATTTTATACTTCATTCTTTTTATCTTTTGATTTAGCTAAGTACTTAAACAAAAATAAATGTTTCATTTCCTTGTCTTTGCCTTAATGTTTTTCGTTTGATTTTTTTAAAACTACGGCATACTCGTATAATTTCCACGGTTCTCTGTTTGGTGCTTTAATCCAAAAATAGCCGCAAGTCTGCCTCTAGTCTAGTGTCACTAGCGGTCGTGTGGTAATTGTGTAAGAGTAGAACTTGTCCTTTGTATTCACAAAATTTGAACTGATGGACTGAATGACAGATTGTCAAAATGACAATAACGATAAAAAAGCGAGGTTATTGGTGCTTAAGGGTAGTTTACACTTTATGTCAGGACCTTGAAAGTGACGGACGAAATTTTTTGGCCGCAATAGTACGAACTTTTTCTCATTCCGATACAGTTGCGGACAATAAAAAATAGTACAACTCTTGCTCAAAATTCCCCAAATATTTAGCTGCTTAAATGAGGCTCTAATTTGTCAACTAATGTCATCATTAATCATTAGTGTCATTCGTATATCAACTAACATTTACCATCTAACCTATTTATAGACGTTTGGCATAAATGACAATGTCAAAAAAAGCCCAAATTATACGATGTAAAAAAAGTGTACGGTTTTTTATTGACCGCAACTGTATAATTTATTCATGATTTCTTTTATTTTTGAATTTCTGGATGAATAGATATTCTTCCCTTACTGGGTCATTTTGCAAGTTATCAAGTTGGATTGATTGATTTTTTCTAAAAATAATGGTGCAAATTACACGTTCGTACGTTGACAATGTGTTCATTTCGGCTTATCTTTAGTCGGAGCGATGACAGAGATAGAATCGCACTCAACCTAACGTGTTAGAAAAGGCGCGCAATAGGGATGATTGGCAACGATGTACAGATTATAATTAAAAATTGAAAAAACCTGCAAATAACTACATAGCTTTCCACTGTCCCCCATTTTATCCCCGCATGTAAAAAAAATCCTCCAAGAAATACCCCAAAAAATTGTTCCCCCTGTTTTAACCCCCAACGAGAAAATTATCCCCCAAAAATAGGGGAAAATCCCCCAATCTGGCAACACTGGCCACAGAACAGTGTCAGCTGATATTAACGCATGCGCGTTCCGTAGAAAACGGACGAATTTGTCCAAGTGACCGATCAGCGAATCAGCGTTAGCGATTCTTAATCCGCAATCCCGCAACCCGCAATGCACATGTTATGTGAAATATAAAGCGAACATAACCTCTAATTTTCACTGGCCCTCAAAATTTTGCTAGAATGTAACCGTATTTTCGCTTAGTGCACGTGGTTGATAGAATTTTCATAGCATACTTTACATACAGATCTAAGAAGAAAAGTTAAGGTGAGTGATTTGCATCCTCTAAAACTAGAAAGAAATCTTTTTATTTTTATATTTTCAAAACTAAATTTTTATTTTGCCCTTTAAAAATGAACTCTATTCAATTTGATATTTTAAGAGACAACACATTAAATGCAAAAATGTGATTTGGTAATTCTTATACTAATACCTATTTTTCATACATTTTTAATTCCTTCAAATGACAATGCTAATTTGATAAATTAATTTAATGAATACGGAATTCTTGATAATGGTTAATATTTATATTCATAATGCAATATACGAAGGTAGTTCATAATGTGTTTTCCCAAACAGAGAATCTGGAAACTTGGAATGTTTAATAATTTTATTTCATAGTACAGACACCTAAAACACTAAGCATTTGGTGTAACAATGCTAAGGAGCTTTGATGTCCTTAAAAAATCCTTCATTTGTATCATATTTACTTCTAACAGCTAAGGCATGAAGAGGCTCTTAATCTTAGGAATAAAGTAATCACTGGGGGCTGTATGTACAGTCGATGGACAAATAAAACTGGGACAAAAATGACAATCACATAAGTCAAAATTTACAAATTTGCATCGTTTAATTACGGCTTTATCACAAATAGGTTAACTTTGGTATGACATATTATATAGACACTGACAAATATATTGACAATTCAATGGTCTGATTTACATAGATTAAATTTTAAGTGTCTCAGTTTTATTTGTCCACAGACCGTACCTAGTGAATGAGTGAATTTCCGTGAAAATGCTATTCTATACCCTGATGAAACAGTATATATTTCCTTTGCTAGCATGCACCACAAACTGGAAATTAACTTATCATAATACTCCTTTGTTACACTCGGTTCAGGCGACAATAGTATTTAACATTACTAGCATGGTAAAAGAGTTTTTACTGGCGACAGAAGGATATGAGTGGAGAGCCGAAGGCGAGCCAGTCACCTTCTGGAGCCAGTAAAACACGTTACCTTGCGTGTATTGTTGAATATTTTATTTGTTCCACACTTGTAAATAGTTATACAAACTATTAAAAATTCCAATATTTGAAAAAAAATCGTATGAGCTTTACACGTATTGTTGTGGAAACGCACGACACACATGAGCACGGGTGTAAAATTTTACTGGTTAGCCAGTAAAAATTTTACAGACTAGCCAGTTAAGAGACATTTTCAAGGCGAATACAGTGACTTGTAAAACTGACGTTTACAAGTGCGGAACAAATAAATACAATTTAAAAAAAACTATTACCAGAACTGCCAGAACTGACGTTTTGACGGTGGAGTAATTAACAACATAACTAAATTTGTCTCGCAGGTCAGTTGTTGAGAACATTTCAGATGTGGCATTAACATTTTTTAAGCATAAACCGTTATTTAAAAAAAAATACTACAACATCGTGGAGAAACATATCGTTCTTGTGGTTTTAACTTTAACAGTCGTATGTTATATATACTCGTGTCAAAAATGGATTACTCCCTAGGATTTAGGGATATTCGTTACTAGGTTGCCATAAATTTGGCTAGGTTGGAGGCTATGTGGTTTCTGGTGACAAACAAAAGATATACCAAAAATGTAAGACAGCAAATTAATTGTAACTGTTGCAAATGACTAATTTCTCGCTAAGTGATAGATGATTTTTCGTTTCACAATCAATTTTGGTTATTGGCGGCATATTTATTTGGATTTAATCTCTCAATTCAAAGTAACCAACCTTAGGCATTCAAAATAACTTTTGAAAATTCTAGTTACACACAACATGAAAAACGTTATTTCCCTAAAAGTTCGAATTCTAGGGAGTAATCCATTTTTGACACGAGAGTAGCTTACACATATCTTACAATTTAAGTACGCCTGTGTAGGTTTTTCTACGTTTGAATTCATTTTATATAAAAACTTGTATAACTGAATAATTTAAAACAGATAATTGAATTTGCTGGCTATTTGATTGGATGCGCATTTTCTGGAAAATTTAACTGATTATGTCAGGAACGAATGTGGATTAATTGAAATTAAGAGAGCATTTCATTTACAGAAAAAAGAAAGAAATGGTACAGAAAGATGTTGGCGATTCGTCAATTAGACGTTCTCCACGGTTAAACAGGACGTCTTCTAGTCCGCCAGGAGTTTCAACTAGACGGTGCTCTTCAGCAGAGCCACCCAACATAACACAGAGAGCAACAAGAAGTAGGCGGCCTTCTTCTGCTGAAGGATCGAACATTTTAAAAGAATCTACACAAAGCAGTAAAAGTATTTTTTTCTAAACATGTGTGTTTTCAGTATTTTTAATTAATACTTTTTTAAATTATAGCTGCAAATATTTCGGAAAAAAATGTCGCAGTAAGTGATAAGGAAATTGAACAAGAAGAACGGAAATCATCTTGTAGACAAAGTGTGAAGTTCAAGGAAAATGAGGAAATTGGAAGACGCATAACAAGATCAATGAAAAGTTCTGCGAGTGACCTTTTGAAAGAGGAGGAAACATTAACAACCAAAGAAGAGGAAACACTTGGTCTGAAGGATAATGATGGTTTGACACCAATTGAAGAAGGTGATGAAGAGGAGTCTGCTGAGGCTTCTAATGCCGATGACAAAGCCATGAATGGCACAGATAAAAATGAGACATTATTAGATAATGAGTTAATAAAAACTGTCAGAGATGCAAAATTTATAGTAAAGAATTGTTTGTCATTGCTGGAGAAAGAGAATATTCAACCTAAAAGTCAAGTCACTAGTAATGCTACTGGCTCATCTAGTGAAAATGATAAAGAGACAGCTGTAACAGTTGTTAGTGATTTGAAAATGCAGAGTTCTGCAGATGAGACTCAAAAAGTCAAGGAAACTAGCACTAATAAAACAAATGCAATTGTTAATGGCACAAATCAAGATAGTGATGAAGAAGTAGATGTGTGTTCAAATTCGATAGACAGGACAATAAAAATTGACGAAAGTGAGATAAAACAAGAGAAAGAAGAAGAGATAAAACAAGAACAAAAAGAAGAGATGAAACCAAAAAAAGAAGAAGAGATGAAACCAAAAAAAGAAGAAGAGATGAAGCAAGAAAAAGAAGAAACGCCGAGAGTTGAAAAGTTAAATTCGAAGAAGGATATCATAAATTTTAAAATTAATATGCTGTTGTCAGAAATATCCATTCCTTCTGGCAGTGAAGAAGATGAAGAGAAGCGTCATCCGTTGCTCGATTCGATGGCGGAGGAAGGTGAGGAGGACACACCCTCAGAAGGAAGTAACGACATTGTGGAAATCGGCGAAGAAATCAATACAACCGAATCAGAATTCAGTTCAGATGAATCATATGACAAAAATTCGTTCATAGATGATGAAGAAAATTGTCAGCTTTTGTCAGGCGAAGAATATGATCTTTCTCTGGAGGATTCCCATAAGCGAAGACGTATCATAAAATTGAGTAGCGGCAGCGATGATGAAGTAGTTCGTATAAGCAAGCCTAAGAAGAAAATACCCAAGAAGCGAAAGAAATCTAGAATTATTAGGATTCAAGATTCGAGTGATGAAGATGAAGATCGGCATGATCTCGTTATTGATGTTGAAGAACAACAAATAAAACAGGATTGTGAAGAAAGAAGTAAAAATGAAACTGAAGGGGATAACGATGATATTACAATGGAAACTATCACTGTACAAACACGTGGTGAAGGTGATCAGAAGGTAAATCTTGACGTTTTAGTTCCCTGTGATAAGAAGCCTGAAGAAGACAACACATTCAACGAAAAAGTTGAGACTTTTGATCGTGTTTCTGCGTCTTCTGGCACATTTGAGGATGAGAAACCTGAGGAAAACAACACATTTCATGGAAATGTTGAAGAACGTGGGTGTATATCTTCTCCATTTGTTGATCCGAAAAATAAAATTGAACAAGAAAATATCCTTCCTAGTGAAGATGTTGTGTTTGGAAATGTAGAACAGGTTTCGTCATTATCAACTCGTGTTGACAATAATAAGGTTGAAAATAAAGAAACTGTTAATTATAAGGATGCGGAAGATTCAGAACAAAATCCATTTGTTGAAATTGTCGATAACAGTATTGCAACAGGCGACGATTCTTGGAAAGATCGACATTTAAATGAAAAGATTATCATTCTTGAAAACATCAGAGTACAGGATATTCGCAATAAAAGTCTTAGTGATGATATTAATAATTTGTTAAACACATTCTGTTCTGAATTAATCTCACGAAATTTTGTTGGAAAGCCCACCTCCACTACAACTACTAATAAACAAAATTTGAATGTTAGTGTAGATCAGACCCCTGAAGTGCGGGAAAAATGTGATGACATTGAGGCACAGAAAAAGGAAACGCTCGGTTTTAATAATATTTGTTATCCTAAAAATGGAAAAAAGAAAAAGAAATGGAGAAAAAAGAGCAAAAAAATAATTCCGGCCGTTAAAAAACTGGTAGAAACAAATTTTAGAGAGTTAACTGTAGAAAAAAGTACAGCATCTGCAAGTGGTCAAAGTCTAGAAGAAGACGGATTAAAATCGACTGTTGAAAAACCGGTAGTAAATAATGTTTCTTCTGATAATTCCAGAAAGAGGAAATTTTCCAATGTGGATGGAAGTGAGTCTGTTGGTAAAAAAAGAAAGAAACAACAATTGCGACCTAAAGAGCGGCCCTACGAAAATTTAAAAATTGGTATTGTAGAGGAAATTGCAATGAGTAGTAGAAATATGAAACTTTTAGAAACAAATGCCACATTTGACAGGGAGTGGAGCTGGAAAAGTGTTAAAAAATCCACACAGCATAATACTGTCAAAAAGCCCACACAAATTAATGTCATTGTTAAAAAGGCCACACAAACCAACGGTGGTGTAAAAAAGCCTACACAAAATAATGGCGTAAAGGTCAACACAAGTAAATCTGGAAAAAGTAAAAATTCAAATAGTACTCAGTTTCACGTGAAAGATTTTAAAAATGCCATGCTTTATGATAGTTCTCGGATTCGAAGGACTGATACTAAGCAGATGTTAAAGAAGAAAATGTATTAATATGTATTTTTGTTAATGCTGTCGTTTTCCTGTTGAAACTGCGTTCATTAAATTTTTGTAATAAAGTAAATAATATCTATATTATAAGTAGTTGTTTGTGTTTCTTTTTTAGGCTTTGAAAAATTTCTAATTCAAGAATCATATGACATTTGTAGAGTACTATTTTAATTTCAAAATTCTTGAACAAACGCACGATGGGAAACTATATTTATTTAAATTGAATCGAACCAATAATAACGTATTTACAAAAAAAAAAAACGAAATTGCTTTTTCGTTTTTTTTTTGACAGTGATTTTTATAATATTTTTTTTACTGATCGGTGTCTAGTGTCCCACTTCCTGGCAACAATAATAACCCTGTATAATTCAAATTTCCCACATTAGTTGTCGTACAGATTTTTTTCAAAACTTTTGCTTAAACTTATGAGAGGTGGGAATAGATGGTGCAAAAAATCGAACAAAGTAGCCAACCATATAAAACAGAAAGTACTAGAATGTACTCTCAACTCTGCCAATTTTCCTTTTTATCCATTGGACAGATATTAATGAACTGTACTTTAGATTCATATTTCAAATAAATATATGATGCCTATGTTTCATAATTAATGTATTTAATTTGCCTATTTTTAATAAATAACTTAATTCGATCGACTACCAACTTTGTAAATGAGAAGTTACTAATTGGAGCCTGAATTTTTGACAGAATGACTGTGTAGTTTAGCCTTTTGGTTCACGAGTGATTTGTCATTTATCAGTTCGAGGGCAGGATAGCAAAAGTATCAGAAGTAAATAATTCTCAAACGAAAAGTCATTCAAGACTAAAAGAAAATGGTAAGAAATTTATAAATGACCAAATTCGGTTAATTAATTTTCACATTTGTTTGCACAGGGTCAGAGCCAGTCGGGCCCCGGAGGCGGTGACAAGAAGGAAGAAAAAGACAAAAAGAAAAAGTACGAACCTCCAATTCCCACCCGGGTTGGCAAAAAGAAGCGTCGCACCAAGGGTCCAGATACGGCTCTAAAGCTACCAGTTGTCACTCCGCACACTAGATGCCGTCTAAAATTGCTGAAACTCGAACGAATCAAAGATTACTTGTTGATGGAGGAAGAATTCATTCGCAACCAAGAACGGCTAAAACCCCAGGAAGAGAAAAATGAAGAAGAGAGGTCCAAAGTTGATGATCTCAGGGGCACACCAATGTCTGTTGGGAATCTCGAGGAAATCATCGATGATAACCACGCAATTGTTTCTACGTCGGTTGGTAGTGAGCATTATGTTAGTATCTTATCTTTTGTCGACAAAGATCAGCTGGAGCCTGGCTGTTCAGTATTACTCAATCACAAAGTTCACGCTGTTGTGGGGGTTCTTGGAGATGACACTGATCCGATGGTGACTGTGATGAAGCTCGAAAAGGCTCCACAAGAAACTTACGCAGATATTGGAGGTCTCGACACTCAGATTCAGGAGATAAAAGAGTCAGTTGAACTTCCCTTAACTCATCCAGAATATTACGAGGAAATGGGTAAGACAGTTGATATTCTCTCCAGAACATTTCAGTCACTAATAATTTATTTATAGGTATTAAGCCCCCGAAAGGAGTAATTTTATATGGTCCACCGGGAACAGGTAAAACTTTGTTGGCTAAAGCTGTAGCCAACCAAACATCCGCCACATTCTTGAGAGTCGTAGGATCAGAACTTATTCAGAAGTATTTGGTACATTTTTCAGATAAAAAAAAAAACATTGATGCATCTTTTGAATGTGTTAAAATTTTAGGGTGATGGTCCTAAATTAGTGAGGGAGTTATTTAGGGTTGCTGAAGAACATGCCCCATCGATTGTCTTTATTGATGAGATTGATGCTGTTGGGACCAAACGATATGATTCAAACTCTGGTGGCGAGCGTGAAATACAAAGAACTATGTTGGAATTACTAAATCAGCTGGATGGTTTCGACTCGAGGGGGGACGTTAAGGTAATTATTACTGCTTATAATTATTTGGTGTAATTTTATGGTGTATTTTAGGTAATTATGGCTACTAATCGGATTGAAACTCTTGATCCCGCACTTATTCGTCCTGGACGTATCGATAGAAAAATTGAATTTCCACTTCCCGATGAGAAAACAAAGAAGAGGATTTTTAACATCCACACGTCAAGGATGACTCTTGCTGAGGACGTTAACTTGCAGGAACTTATTATGGCAAAGGATGACCTCTCTGGAGCTGATATTAAAGTAATCTATTAAAAATTAATATTTTTGATGACTAGCATTAATGTATTTAAATTTCAGGCAATTTGCACAGAAGCTGGATTAATGGCGTTACGAGAAAGAAGAATGAAAGTTATGAATGAGGATTTTAAGAAATCTAAAGAAAGTGTTTTATATAGAAAGAAGGAAGGAACTCCTGAAGGACTTTACCTCTGAATAAATTTAATGTTTTGTACGCTTTTATTTCAGAAAATAAAAATAATAATAATTTAATTGTACTCATTAATTTAATCTAGAAGGTAATAATAGATCTGAGTCATAATTTTGAAAGTATACACTGTTCAAGTGTTCTAAATTTTTATTGGAAACTGCAGTCTGATATGCTGAAACTTCAGATATGCTCTGGTTTGGGGCTTCTTTACTTTGGCATGTTTGACACCAGGCCACTTTTGGTTGTTTTAGAAGTTCTGCTGCAGAAGCAGGAATACTTGCTGGTTTCTGTAGACTAAAATATTATAATAGTTTTGTACAAAACTGTTTTCTTCTATGTACTAAATACATACAAAATGGCGCCTTTGTATTGTCCAATAGCATAACCACTACAAAAACCTTCTAAAAACCCTTTATCAAAATTTTCTTGAAAATTTGCTTCTTTTCCATTTGTTATCCCATCTCTCAAACCAATCTTTAAGTTTTTTAATTAATTCTCACAGATAACAGTTACAAATTTTTGAATGGAAAAATATTTGGAAATGATGTAAAGCACAAACGTAAAGATTTAAAAAAATAATGTCTTGAAAGTATTATTCCACCCAACATTTGTAGCACTGCAATTACCTGTTTAACATATCTTTCAGTTTTGTCCCAATTTTTTTGAATTTCAGTCATTTCTGTTGTATTATTTAGATTGGCCATACTGAAAGAATTCAGGGGTAGAACGAGCATGTAAGTAATATGATTTAAAAATTACCTACAATTTTTTTCATTTACAAATAGCTAATAATTATGTACATACCTAACCTCAACTCAGTGTAGATTTGAGATTTAATGCAAGCAGTCAAGCACATGGTACCGACATCTGGCTGGCGCTGGCCCAGAACCTCCCAGAATATGATTGGTAGCGCTGAAGTCACTATGTCATCAATAAAGGCGGCTATGATTTAAATTTGATTAATGATTAAACTTCGTCCAGCGAAAGATTGGGAGATTTTAAATTTTATTAAATTAACCCAAAACCCAACACTACAAAATGCACTAGAATACATTAATTAGAGCATAATTTCAGGGTAAAACTGTTACCTACTGCTTGAAGGATATATTTCAAATTTTACGTGCGCTAAGTACATACAGCTTCCCCATTGTAGCTTGAGCTGTGAGAGTCGGATGCGCAGTGGTCTAACACTAATTTTGTCGCATTTCTTTGCTACTTCTAGGGCCTTTTTATCAGACCTCTTTATTGAACTTTGCGCATCCCTCACAGCTCAAGCTACAATGGGCAAATGGGCAAATAATACAACGTGATCAATGACTGAGTCTGCTGGCAATGAAACAATTGAAAAGTACTGGTGTTTTTTGTTTCGTAATTGGAACTGACCGGATTTTTTAACTTAAGACGACATTAATAGTATATTATAAAGGGTGTTTTTTTAAATTTGGCGTCGAAGTAGGCGTTGGAGAGTCGATTGAGATCGCACCACTCGTGTAAAAGCGTAAGATTTAAACAGCTGATCCGTGATCCGTAACCTGTATAGTGCGTTCACAATCGACACTTCAACGCCTACTTCGACGCCAAATTTAAAAAAACACCCGTTATTATAAGTGATAGAAATGCATCATTATATAGTGTTTTTATCTTCCTAAGGAATTTTGGCTTAAGTCATAAATAAACCGAACAAAGACCCTACTTAAAGAAATTTATTGTGATATTGTACCTGTCAATCACTAGTCGGCCTCGGAGAAAAAAATTACCTGGGGTAGTACTCAAAATATTTGTCGGACACCCTCTAGTGATTGACAGGCACAATATGACAATAAATTTCTTTAAGTAGGGTCTTTGTTCGGTTTATTTAGGGTTTAAGTCAGAATTCCTTAGGAAGTTACAAGCACTATACAAGAGTGAGAATTTTGACCGTCGAGTGCGCTTGCGCACGAGTGGGACACTTCTCACGAGTTTCATAATGGCATTTCGATCACGTGTGATATACGACGTTTTATCTTACAGGTGCAACTATTGCAAAAATCCAAGAAATGCAGTTTCATTCAAGTAAAATGACAGCTGTCAAATTTAGTCACTTGTGAGTGATTTATGTCAAGTTAAATGGCAACTGTCAAATTAACTCACTAGTGAGTACTTTATCTCACTTGTGATTAAAATTTGACTTCTGTCACCGAAAACAATGGTCTAAGGTAGCTCAAAAACTCCATCTGTAAGATAAAAACATTTTTTCTTCAAACGTCCGTAAATTATGACATTATCCTGCTGCATTGATAATGCTAAAGTGTCACTTCATTGTCATGGCATCTAACGAGCTGACGAGCGGCAGATAAAGTTATTATCTCCGCTGAGAGCGGCAGATAAAGTTATTATCTCCGCTGAGGGCGTCTGTGAAGTTATTATCTATAATTGACTCAAGTTGCAAAAAACCACTTGTCATTTGCAACAGCATTTTTTTCATATTTTTGAACCAGATAAAGGCAGAAAGGGACCAGAAAATCATAGTTTGGGTTGAATATTTTCCATATAAGTACAGTTTTAAAGTAATTTCAAATGACTAATGCCATAAAAATGCTGTTGCAAATGCAAAGTGGTTTTTTGCAACTTGAGTCAACTTTACGCTGATGAGCGGCAGTAAAGTAAACTACCGTTGACTCAAGTTGCAAAAAACCACTTGTCATTTGCAACAGCATTTTTTCAATATTTTTGAACCAAATAAAGGCACAGAAGGACCTGAAAATCATAGTTTGGATTGAATATTTCCCATATAAGTACAGTTTTAAAGTAATTTCAAACGACTAATGCCATAAAATTGCTGTTGCAAATCCAAATTGGTTTTTTGCAACTTGAGTCAACTTTAGCTAAATCATTTGAAATTCCTACCTGGTTTCTTAACATGTCTTAAATAATTTGTTATGAGGGTTTGAAGAAAAAATAGTATATGTTATTCGGAGCAAAAATGGTTTTATGTGCTTTGGCTGGTTTGTCTGCCTCACTGCGTTCGGCAGCCAATCTACCAGCCGCAGCACATAAAACTTCATTTTTGCTCCTCATAACATAATATACTATTTCGTTATGCCGGCTATATTTATGCTGTTACAAAAATGAACCTTTGATGGTAAATTTCAAATTTGATAAATTTCATTGTCACCAACATACTCAGTCATTCTTAATCACACCGTACTTTATCTACGTAGAATTTAGTGATATTTATGTCAACCAATCTCTCGCTGAATAAACTATACTTGTTCTGTCACTTTATACTGTCATTGCGTTGTAAAATAATTATTGTAATAAAACCACTCATTGTAAATCAAAATGCCCAGTTGTTTCATTTCTAGTTGTAGAAATAGAAATGAGAAAGGAATAAAGGATTTATACTCAATTTCATATAAATGTGCATCTAAGCAAGCCATGAAAATCTGATTTTCTGTTGGTATTTAAGCTAAAGCAGGGCTAAAGCTAGTGACTTTGACTTTCAAAGTTGCTTGCTCTGCGCGAACCCAATTTGACTAATTTTTCAGTTTTTGTCCATTTTAACATTGCTGATTTCAAAAGCAATGTTACGTCTTTTTACTGATTAAATTAAAGTAATTCTTATTTGCTTTTGTCATTGTATTTTCACCAAGTAAAGATTTATTGGACATGATCTTCATAAATGTGACTTTTGTAATGTAACTAAATTAAAGGTGCTTGTACAAATGCACAGCTGTGTAGTAGAAAATGACAAAATAATTTCGAGTTTTGAAATTTACCACCCAAAAAATACCAATCATAATCAAGACGGTAATCATAGTGACAATAAAGTATGGCTTACAAAATTTTTTTTGTTCGACACTGTCAGAATTTGAGAATTTTCTCCTGTGTGAACTGATTTTGATAAATGTCATAACTTGTCAAAACGAAACGTCAAGCTAATTTTAAAGATTTTAAGCGATTTTTTTTGGCACTCGTGGGCCTTTCAAACGCTCGTTAAACTGGCTCACTCATGTCAAAAAAAGTCCAATTTACACACAAACTCGTTAAATAAACTACATGTCAAAAAAAGTCCAATTTACACACAAACTCGTTAAATAAACTACTATTTTTGAAGTGACCGAAATTGACGGCTAAAATTTTTTGGCCGCCATATTTTTTTTATACTTAAATGCATAATTTGTTAGGTACCTATATACAATCAAGATAGGTATCTCAATATATCTCTCTTTTGAGATATCTTGGTTTTACCATTCAGTTCTCGAAATAATCGAAGTAGTAACGAATGATAATCGAAAGCATAATCATAATCGCCCAACACTATAGTCCTCAGTATACCAACAGATTAAGTCATTCTTGATCATGCTGTACTACCTATACATGAAAAGTAGATGCATAATCTCTTAACAAGAGCTTTTTGTTATTTGGAACTTACCTGTGTACATCGGCCATGCCCTAAACTTATTTGGTGGTGGATCTTCTGACGGAAAACGTCGATTTTTTTTTTACAAGGCAAACAAAATAATAAAATAAATTTAACATCCAAATATACGCCATTTTATTATAGCTCTAACAAAATCAAAAAGTATAATACAAAATTCTATCGTAACTACTTACAATTTTTTATACACAACAAATATTAACTAATCTTATAATCAAAATGTTTAACCGCGTATTCTATTAAACCTCTGTATTGCTATTTAATTACAAGTGTCACTGTAAAGGATTTATAGGCATATAGGTAGTGTAGGTTAGTTAATTTCATTTATGGTTGCTAGAGAACATTGTTATTTCTCTTCTACACAATGATAAAACAGGCACGGATAAAACGAGAAAAATTTTAACTTCGTTGTGAAACAAGTATAAAAATTGACCGCTATCTGGGTTACAAATTTATTAGGTATAGCACGTAAACAACATTGTTTGCCAATTAGTTTGAATAACAGCACTTTAGGTGAAAATCTATATCTAACCTACTTTCTGCTGCTATCATACGTCGGTTGTGTCTTCAACTACTCTCATTATTTGATATGATATGATATTATTTGTTGCGAATGCAGTCTCTTTATGTAGAAATATTAATTGCCGTTTTTTTTCTGTTAGTGACGTGTGAAGCAAGGCGTCCTCATTACTTTATTATTATAGCGACCGTTTTATTAATTTATTTAGGGCCAGTTTATAGAAAAAGAATTAAATAACTATTTAATATTTATTAAATAATTTAATTCGAATTAAATTTTAATGGGTGATTAACCACGAAACCGATTGGTTCAATCTGATCACGTGTTCAGTTAATGTCGCATTTGATTATGATTAACTTAATTTCGCTTCTGTAAACTGGCCCTAAATGTAATAGATCAAATTGTAATGTTCATATAGTAATTGAAATATTGAAGGCTGTATTGTAATTTTCGATTACATATTTTATAATATGTATGTATAATGAATCTAATTTGGTACTAATATGCACCGTTCGTATTATTTCTTTAATCATAATAGTCATAATAGTTTTGAAAGATCTAATATTAACGATTAATTTCTGAAATTGAACATTAGAAGCGTTTCAACAGAAATAAATTGAGCAATGGCTTAAAAAATAGTTGCCACAGATAGATAAATTATTTATTAGTTTTGAAATTGAACAACGTTATCTTAATGTTTTTAAATACGTATTTAAAATATTTATCTTATTGTAATCACTGAATTAAAATTCAAACTCGATTATTTGCTTGCGATCTGTTATCACAACTAATAAGACCAGAATTGGGAAAATGTTGCAAAAATATCTAATTTTTAAAATTATCCTATGGAAGAAATATTAGGAACTAAATTATTTATCTAAGAAATTTTAGCTGCCATATTTTTATAGTGTCTCCTTTATGAGGCACCGTTTAAGATGTAATTATGCCTTGCAATATGTTTATGAAACTTCAAAATATACATATTTAAAAACGTTCACCTCAAAAATCAAGAAGTCGATTTGTTACAGTTTTTTTCACCTGTAAAGATGCCTTTTTGAAATTTGAGCGTCATATTTTTTATATGGGTTAGGTAAGTTTGACAACATAAAATGTCGTTGATATTTTAGAATACCATAATATTGTCTGTTTTATCCTCTGCACGGTGCTCTTCGCGATGTTATAATACTGTGCTACCCTCCGGATCGACCACCCTTCTTCTAATTTGGAAGGAATTAGGACTTTCGCGTTTTCGGTTAGATTAGGCATTTTGTTTGTCAAAATTGAGAGTGATCATTGACAAAAAATTTAAGTGTATTTCACACTGTAGAAAATTAGGGTTAATTACATACAACAGGGTATTTCACGAGTGATAATGATACAGGTGGTCCTAAAAAAACGCCACTAACTGTAGCTCCGTTATTTATTGTCCGATTTTAATAAACAAAAGAAATAATACAATGGTTAAAAAAACACTACAAACAAGGCGGTCTCAAGTTACAGGCCAGGACACTGGCTGTGTTGCCACATTCCCTGGTAGGCCATTCCATGACCTACGGTGTTACAAAAATTTTGAAACGAATTCGACATTTAAAATAAATTTTGACAAGTCCTTGGTCAAATTCGTCAAACTGAATTAAAAATGTCATTTAAGTGTTGCGTACCAAATTGCAACTGAAATTATGCGTCTTCTTCTTCAAATTACGTAGGTAGCTAAATACTTTTATTTAAGTTTCCATCAAATGAGGAAGCGAAGCCAATTTGGAAAGAGATTTTAAAAATCGAAGAGTGAAGAATTCGCAAAAGTAGCCATGCTTGTGCTAAAGATTTTAGCGGGACAGTTTTCAATGGGGACAAAATGAAACGACTTGTGCCAAACGCGGTGCCAATAACTTCTAATTACGAAGAAATTACACTTTGGGAAGAAATAATCAAAATTAGTAATGACGATACAATCACTAGAGAAAATCTTTTGGTTTTAAAAACGAATATTGAAATGAGACTGTGAAGCAAGTTACAAGAAATGGGATGGGATTTAGGCAATGGGGAGAACAAATTGTTATATTTAAGTTGGAAATGCCCACCTCGCGTTACTTAATAACCAAACAGTTTCAATAGTCCGGAACACAGCAGAGCATCTGAAATATTATCAGTAATGAGCACCGTTATTTCTCTGTCCCTAAGGTGGTTTTAAACTAAGTATATGTTACAATGCGATTACGCATTTTTGAACTGTCGTAAAATTAGATCATTCATATTTGACAAAAATGTAAATACAATGACAGGTTTAGTGGATTTCGATTTTTTTTTCACTAAATGTTGGTGAAGCAATGTTGTCAGACTGTGGTAGGCCATTCCATAGCACACTGCCTTTGGTCAGTCTCATGGCCTGGTAAATGTAGATCGCCTTGCTACAAAACGGCTTAATTTTTTATTTTTTTCAACATTAATTGTTATGTCAAATAAGTGTCACTTGGTTTTTTTAAATGGAAACAGAGAATCTTTTTCTGATTTCAATGATATCTAACACGTCGACTTTTGTGCAATAAAACTTCAAGAAAATAAATAATAGTTATTTAAGATATAAGTGTAAAAAGTTATCCTTTATTGCACGAACGGGTTTAAAATACGACCGAGGTACGAGGGAGTATTTTAAAAGATGTGAGTGCAACAAAGGAACTCTTTACACGTATGTCTTACAACATTTTATCTACGATCGTGAGATCATCACACCGGTTTCAACATAAATTTGTATAAAATAATTCATTGGTTCAATATTTCATGAATAACCAAAGTCGTTTGAGAACCATGTCGTTTAGCAACCTAAACAATGTTTCCAACAAATTCGATTGTTGTATTCTGACAGTTCTGTGCCATAAAAGCGAAAAATCGTGCTCTAAAACTTTTAGAGAACGATGCCGTCAGTTTCTCTAAACGTCAACTTTGACAACGATTTTTAGTGCAAAAAGTGCCTACTTTTTACGCGATCGTAGATAAAAAGTTTTATTACCTTACGATGTTTTATTAATAAATTAAAAAAAAATCAAGGGCGCCATGGAAAACAATAACAATGTCAAAGGGATAAATGTCATTTAAGTATTTAGGTTCTATAGGCCGTGCCAAACCCAAATAACCACCACCTGTTGATTTCAGTTGGTAAAATAGTTATTTATGTATTAAGGGCGTAAGAGGGCTTTTATGGCTTGAGGTGTGATTTTGAGCCCGAGTGATAACGAGGGCTAAAAACACGCTGAAGGCCATACAAGCCAGTTCACGCCCGCAGTAGAGTTAAGCCAGCCTGAGATATGTCATTTGGTGGGGGAAATCTGCGCGGACAAATCACTTAAATTACTCAAAAAACAGCTAAATGGAAACTTTTACTCGTTCACCGGTCACTGAAAAAATCAGCTGATTTTTAATCTGTTGAACATCCCTATTTTACGAAAGATGGACTCGTCCGACTGTTTTCCGTCTTCGCGCACCCCCACCAAATGACATATCTCAGGCCGGCTTAACTCTACATATACTCAATTTCATATAAATGTGCATCTAAGCAAGCCATGAAAATCTGATTTTCTGTTGGTAGTAAAGCTAAAGCTAGTGACTTTGACTTTCAAAGTTGCTTGCTCTGCGCGAACCCGATTTGACTAATTTTTCAGTTTTTGTCCATTTTAACATTGCTGATTTCAAAAGCAATGTTACGTCTTTTTACTGATTAAATTAATGTAATTCTTATTTGTTTTTGTCTTTGTATTTCTACCAAGTAAAGATTTATTGGACATGACCTTCATAAATGTGACTTTTGTAATGTAACTAAATTAAAGGTGCTTTTACAAATGCACAGCTCACTTGATGAATATTTATATGAAATCAATTATACACTATTTTATGCACGATTAAGACCTAAAACCCTAACATTTAACAAAAATTAATAAACAAATGTCTGCCCACACCACGGGATGTTTGCATCGCGTAGTGCTCCCGTCAAATTTTTAGTTTTGCGCGTAACCTTGGGGACAGTGAAAACACCCGTAGCCATTATGCCAATTGTAATTTTCGGTTATAAATTCATTAACGAAATGATAAACGAGGATGAGAAAGCGACAGAAATGAGTGTCCAGTATCGAGTAATCCCCATTCGGGATTAGGTAATTTAAGTTAAGGGGCAATTTTTTTTCTAATTTCACCAAAAATGTTTTTGACTTTTATTTGACATATCTTTATGGCCCACGGGCATAAAGTGATTCGTGGGCCATAAAGAGACGTTTATGTCAAGAAAATTTCTACATAATTGTCAAATTATAATATAATCGTGCATAAACAAAATTACACTAAATGTATAATGGCAATTATCAAATCTAAGTACCTACACAACGTTGCCGGTTGATTTTCTGAGTAGAATGCAGTGTTGGTGGTTATTTGGTTTTGGCAAAGACTATATGTATATACCTACTTTCATTCGTATTTTGACAAACTGGTTTTGCTGTTTATTAATTGATTGTGCAATGGATAACAATCAACTGACCGACATGCTGCAAGTGATTTTCGAATGTAATAAAAATCGCAATCAAGCAATACGTCTTTACTCCAACCGTTTTCCTAACAGGGAAGTTCCAGAACCTTTGACATTATTATTGTTTTCCACGGCGCGATTGTTTTTTTTTTTCAAATTCATGTGTAAAATATCGTAACGTAATAATTTTTTTATTTATTTTCTTGAATTTTTATTGCACAAAAGTCAACGTGTTACACATCATTAAAATCAGAAAAAAAAAATCTCTACCAGAATAAAAATAAATAAATAGATATATGTTTTCATTTAAAAAAACTTATAATAACAATCAATGTTGAAAAAAAATAAAAAAATAAGCCGTTTTGTAGTGTTTTTTTAACCATTGTATTGTTTTTTTTTTGGTTTATTAAAATCGGACAGTAAATAACGGAGCTACGGCTTGCGGCGTTTTTCAGAAAACAGCTTGTATACATATTTTGAAATTTTATAAATACTATATCGCAAGATCTCATACTATTTCGCCACATTCACAATTTAAAAGGCATCTGTCATTTGTTATAATAACATAAATTGGCAAATGAAATACTTTTTTTGTTCGACACTGTCAGAATTTGGGAATTTTCTCCTATGTGAACGGATTTTGATAAATGTGACAACTTGTCAAAATGAAACGTCAAGTTAATTTTAAAGATTTTAAGCAATTTGGAGTTTTTAAGGGGGTCGTCGAACAAAAAAATATTGTATTCAACTCGTTCTTGTGTGAATTGGACTTTTTTTGGCACTCGTGGGCCTTTAAAACGCTCGTTTCACTCGGGTTTTAATCTGGCCCACTCATACAAAAAAAAGCCCAATTTACACACGAACTCGTTAAATAAATAACTATTTTTGGATTTCGTAATGAAAGTGGCACTTTTTTACACGCAAAATCGTAGTGAAAGCAGCACTTTTTTACACGAAAAATCAAATCGTAGTGAAAGTCGTACTTTTTTGCATCATTTTATTCCATCTCCTTGGAGATGATTGTCAAAGCATACCTATTTTTTTTTTTGTAATTTTTCATAAATCCTTTCAGACCAAATTTCTCAACTTACATCGATATGCAAAAAAATAGTGTGTAGGTACAACACGTTATGAAAGTCTCTTTTTTTCACTTATTTGATTGATTAACTCGGGCTACGCCTTCGTTAATCAATCTGCAAATTCGTGAAAAAAGTATGACTTTCATAACTAGTTGTACAAATAAGTACATATAATTAAATTACCAATTACCAAGGGAGAGATTTCAAAGTTCGTAATTATACAACATATAAAAACCAAGTATTTTTCGAGCCTCAAAGTAGGTAAATATTTCAGCAGTTACACCTACTAGTCTTGAACAAGTGAATTTATGGAACGCTTTGAGTGATATGTTGTATTTAATGTCGGCATGTAAACAATTAAATTTCTTGCACTGAGAGCTGTTTTTAGTTTATTGTCTGTTTTTATCGAAGAACAACAACAAAAGGAATCCGTGCCTGATTTCAGTTCGGAGAAATTTTGAAAACAAACTTACGCACAATTATTTTTCAATAATTAAAAATCGAAAAGTAAACCAGTACGTACATCCTCAAGAGATGTACTTACTTGAAAAAGAAACGATCAAATCGATGGCATTGTATAGAAGTAAAACGAAGAAGTTTTAGTTGTGGTAGATGGTAGATACGAATAATGAGGAAAATTTGCATGTTTATGCAACAATGAGCATAATTAATGTTTCCCGATTACACTGACCATTGGAAAGATTTAACACTGTATTAGATTCTTTAAGGTAACCGAAAAGAGAATGAAGATATCACTTTCTTGTTAGTTAGTTGTTTCAGTCATACGCCCTTGCACTCTTTCAATCACTATATTTATGTCACGAAATGGCTCGGAGTCACATTCGAAAATAAAAACACTTACACGTACCACTCTTTGATGTCTTTACTATCTCGCTTCTTCGACTTTTGCATCTGGCTCTTGTCGCCATTTCTGAGGGCACCGTTCAGTTGGTACTGAGTTTGTCCGTTGGTGCTACTGGCGTTGCCCAATAGAGCGGCGTTGGGCCCTTGCTGGTAGTTCTTGCCGTCGTCGACTTTGAACGATCCGTCGTTCCTCGATTTGAATTTCAAAATCGCCAAAATTATCAAAATGACGGCGATCAAAGCCCCCGCAATGATTCCAATGATCAGAGCGACTCTTTCTTCGGTTTCTGAGTTGATTTTTTCGGCTGGTTTCTTGTTCGTCTTGCCGTAGTACTTGTTTCCGTAATTCGTGGAGTCAGGTCTGGATCCCTGGTCTATGTTAAGCTTTCTTTCTGTAGACGTGCTGGTCGCGTCTTCGGTCGAAGCCACCAGCGTTGTCTCGGATACTGTGGTGTGCAGAGGTGTGGTCGACGAATACTCTGAAGTCTTCTCGGTGGTCGACATACCGGTGGTAGAACCGTAGGTTTGTTGCGGTACAGTTGTTGAGCCGAGTTCTGGTCCTTTGATGGTGGAGTTGTCGGGAGTGGTGATGCCAATGCTCGTCAAATCTAAGGCAAAGACGAAGAACTAATCGATTTGTACACTTTTGCTAGTCAATTACCTGTTGCGTGAGAGGTAACCGCAGGTTCTTCGGTCACTTCTCCAGATCCTGACCCAGAGACGCAGTCTTCGTCGTCGCCACACTGCTTCACTCCTTCTTGGTTCGCCTTGTGAGGTCTCTTGGTGGTCGGTGTTGGCTTTGTCGAGGGGTTGTAAACTGGAGTGATTAAGTCGTCATCTCCAGAACCCGTTTCTGGCAGTGGTGGACATTCATCTTCGTCGTCACCGTTGCATCCGGAACCTGCCCCGCTGAAAACCAAGTCGTCTTCGACACCAGGAAATCCGGAAGCTGGTGTCTGCAAATTCATCACCATTGTTACAGAGCGTGTCACACTAGAACAAAGAAGTACTACCACCTGTTGCATTTTTTGCAAGTGGTCGTGCCTGTCCAAGATTCCGGAAATGAGCTGTACGTCGCCTCTGATCGAAGCGTGGATGTCTTTTTCTGCGGCCAAATCCAAAACTCTTAACCCGTTGACAACAACACCAGAAATTATTCCCGAGAATGGTCGTTCTATTCTCGACTTTCCTTTGCTCCATTTGCCACCAATTTGTATTTGGGATTGGCTGTTAAACACTTGTAACTGATGCCCTGAAAATGTGTTGGTACTGTCACCGTAGAAATATTTTAGAAGTGTTAAGTCGTTAAAAAGAATTTTTTACCACCCAGTGACAAAAACCTTGTTCGAAAGACTCCTAATCAAAATTCCTATATTCAATTTGCCAATTTCCTTTTAAAATGTAATACTTTGTTTATACTTTGTTTAAGTGTTCGCTTGCAATTATACTATAACGTGCGAAGAATACATTTTCGAGCACCTCTGTCGCAAAGAAGATGAAGTCATCGAGTCTCAAACACAAACGATTTTGAGAGACAGAGGATTGTCTTAGCACTGGATCGGATAAAAGCAAATGGCGCGTGGCACGCATTTAGCGCTAGAGAGCAAAGACCGTAAATAAGAGTCAGAGTTAATGTTAACTTGGCGTAAATTATTAGGAGTATTAGTTTACAAAAAAACTAGTTGTCATTGTTTCCATAAAGTTTCTTCGAACCATCAAATCTCCAGTTGGAAAATATTGCAACATCTTACCTGATGGATGACTAGTTTGAACGTTATAGTCGTCGATTTGAAGCGACGAGTTGTACCCAAACCTGTGAAACCTGACCACATGATAAGCATTATCGTTTACTTTCAACGAAATTTCGCCCAAAGGATGATCATTTGTACCTACATTGTACACCACAAAAATATTTCCTTCAACCTAAAAATGCACATTCAAAAAAGTGAAACTTCAAGTTGACGCTTTACAATTTCCATTTCAATGTAATCATTGGAAGTCCCACTGACGATCCGCAACAACACGGCATCTGCTTTCGTCGTAATAAACCCGATGGCTATTACGTCTTCTTGCATCTCAGGCCTGTTGTCTTCGGGAAAGGTGTAAGTGATGATACCCCGATTGGGTCCAAATTCGTATGACACCGATTCTGCAAAGCTGCAATGTAATTTGAACTCTTTGAAAACCACCAGTTTTACCATCCGAACAAGTGGGACCCGTGAACGACGTCATATCACAGTCGCACGTGTAAGAGTGCCATTGTTGTACACAAGTCCCGCCATTGGCGCACACATTGTGACTGCATTTAGCCGATTGTCCTGCAAGAACCTGCCTAGACAGTGTCATCTTTTGCTCGTTTGTTACCTTCACATCCTGCCGTTACCAACGAACTGTGCACGACGGCATCTTCCATTATGTTAGGCGACTCTCCGTTCAAGTCTAGCCCAGCGATGCACCCTTCAAACCCGTGTCTGGACTTTACATCTTCTTGAGGTAGTTGTGCGTACAGGTCTTTGTGAACTCCACCGAGATACAAGATACCGTCTAGTTCCAAATTCCCAGTGCCGTGGTTCGTTGCGATGACGATGTCATCGTCGACCATCAGCGTGTGTTGCTTGATCGACGGTCGTCTTATGCCAACAGTGTGCCATCTGTTGTCGTTCAGATGTGCTCTTACTGTGTCGCGCAGCGTGACGGTGCCATCTCCAACGTTGACAACGTAACTGATATGTCCCTCGACCAGCTCTACCGCGACGAAGTCTTCTTTTCTTCCTCCATTAAACATGATCAAACCATTCGCTTCGCGAGTCTTGAACATGAAGTCTATGTGGATGCTGGAGTAAGCTCTCAGCATGGGCAAACCAATAAAGGTGTGTTTTGAGCGAAAAGTCACCGGTCTGTGAAGATTATCAGTAGCGTGCTTGACAAACTTGGCGGCAACCTTAATTGTTGGAAAACCTGATATCGATTGTTCACTACTCAATGCACGTGCCAATTCGATGTAAGGAATGTTGTTGAAATAAAACTGCTGAATTTCTCCTATGAAGTTTGGAACTGTTGTGGTCATACTGATTTCTTCTTCTAAGTGGTACAGTCCCCCCAAATGTATTGAACGCCACTGAAGAGTGTTGTACTTCCCTTGCGTTTCAGCCCTGATCGGGGACTGACCGTCGAGTTGCAGCTTGAGGTTCGCTCCTCTTCTAGAGAATCTGATAGTGTGCCACTCGTTGTCGTTGACATTTTGTCCGGCAAGCAGAATCTGAAAGACAACCAATAGTCACCGACACGTTCTTCAAAAACAAGCAAATCTCAACCTTGTCTTTTTCCCTGTCTTCTTGCTTCTTTTCTTTCACTCCCAGTCTCAAAGCCATTCTGATGCGTCCTGCGGCAACGGCGAGTTCAATTCTGTCGCCTGTCTCTACTGTGCTGCTGATTAGAAGCAGACCCAAAGGCTTGCTCGTTCGAAATCTCAAGACGATGTCTTCAGTCTGGGTGATCATTTCTGAGTCCATCGTAACTTCCATGTGTTGGGTCCCGTTGAAACTGAGAGTTGCGGCTTCTTTTCCACACGTGGGACCGGTGAACATGGTGTTTGTGCAGTCGCATACAAATCTGTTCCAGCCTTCTGTGCAAGTTCCTCCATTTAGACAAGGCTGTGATGGACATTGCTGAGGCTGGATGTGACAAAGTGTGCGAATTGAACCTGACGAAAAAGAAATGTACATTTTAGTCGTTGGATAATTGCTGTTTGTCCTTCATTGAATTCATTTCGAAAGAAACTTGAACTTGTAGTGGCACAAAAACTTTCATTGTGATGGTGCAGGGTGTTTTTTAAATGTTAGTACAAAAAAAGACTGATAATAGGTGAGAATGAGTAGAACTCATACAAAAAAATTATCTAATAAAAGTCTTTTCGTTTTCGAGATAAAAATAAATTAAATTTTGGTTTGGCTGCTGAATTAAAAGTAATTAAAAACGTAACTGGGGTTGTCAAGCAACAATAATAATTTTGTTGTACAGTTGCGGAATTAAAATTTCGGGCACTATTTTTCTGTCACTTCAACAAAATCTCTGTAAAGCACCTTCTACTGTCATCATGACTGACATTCAAAAATTAAACTTTTCTGTGTCAGTCACCCAATCAATTTTGAATTTTGAGATTTCAGTTAGTTGTACTGCGTGTAATTAAATCATCGCTTTGATATGTTGCCTATCCGTTATTATGCCACAAATGACAATTTTTGAATGCCAAAAAGACAAAAACATGACAAGAGTAAAAAATAAGGTTATTAACGTAAAGGTTGTTTTAGAGTTTATATCATGACATTGACAATACTGCCCGAAATTTTAATTCCACAACTGTACTAGGTATCGCTGCCCAAAAAAAAAACCGTACAGCCAAAATTTTTGTATTGTAAATCAAAGTCTACAACATCATTATGTTATTGTCAGTTTCAAAGTCAATGCGTAAAAATGGGTTTAACTGAAATTCAAAAACAGACTATAGCGCAACGTTTAAGAGAGGGGATTTCGATACGGGCAATAGCTGCTGAGGTTGGTGTTGATAAAGGGACCGTTTTATTGGCCAAATAAAAAATCAAACCTATGCATACATAACCTTTATTAAAAAAGCGATGTTTACACAACTCAAATTTTTAATTTTTGGAACTGTTGTTCTGTCAACTGTGTACGAGTTTTTTTTTGCCAGCGATAGTATTTTTGTTCATAGCATTGTCGGGTTGCTATATGCTTTAACTTATTGTTTACTATTGTTGTCTGTGGAGTAGAATATGCATGGACAGGGTTAGTTTATCCCTACCGTTTTAGATTTAAAAAAATGATTTTCTGGACTCTTTAGAATCTCCATATGACCCAGTTTTTTTTGTACTAGCATTTAAAAAACACCTGTATAGCAGGAGTAGTTTTTTTTGATCTGAACAAATAAATCTGGTAACTTTAACAACTTTCTTGTTGTAATTTAAGCTTTCGTTATTAGACAAGGATGTCATTTTCTCTTATTCCCTAGCTTAAATGGGGTTTGTTAAAAATTTGTGTACTTTAAGTTGAGTAAAGTAGGAACGCTGCAAGAGCTTTTCGACACTCGCTGATAGCTCTTGTCCATTTTTTTCACTGAATTTATGAAACAATTTGTACTTTTGTTTATTTTGTTTTTTTTTTTAATTTTTCAAAATAAGTAGGTACCGTCAAATTGGCTGGCGTTTTTAAATTTGATTTTGTCGCCAACATATAAAAGGTCACTAAAAAAAAAATAATTTTAATGCAGTAATTCAATACAACAAAAATAAAATCCCCTTCAGTGACTCAGGTAAAAAAAAAGGACTATAGAGTAAAATAAATTCATATTGGTAGAAACAGTTTGTATTCAAACTTAATCTGTTAACCTTATGCTGTAACAGACACGTGTACGAAAACGATTCACAATGTAGCAGTACGGAGATTATGAATACAACTTAGTTCATTTCATCGTTTTCAGTGATTATTGAAACCATTAGCAGGACAATATGAATGTCCGTCAGTAATCGGAGTTCTCGGTTTTCCTTTGAGATTAGCATGGAGGCGGTCATTGTAACTAGTACGTGGACTGACATGGGGATAACTAGGTACGAGTACATGTACCTATTGTTTGTAATGGTGGACAAAAAAAACTGGGCCACTCAAAATTTCTTACATTTGTACTAAGCTTTTAATTGTCAAGATAAAGTCAAAATAAAACTGACTTTTACAAGTACTGGTGACGGTTGTCTTGTCAGCTGTAATGCCGAATCTAACTGACTTCCAAAAACACCTAAGTAGACAAGGCCTTGGGGAGGGTATTATCATACAAGCAAACAATTGCTAACGAGCTAAACGTTAGCAAAGATACTGTTTTGCTCGCCAAACAAATGTTTGTAAGTGATATACGTGGTAGGTCATCAATTCATCATACCTACTATTGTTAACCTATTTGTTAGTAAGCCCGAATTAAAGGGTGCAAATTTGCCAATTTTGTCCAAGATTTTTTTGTCCACCGATCGTTTTTGTAGAGTTATAAGAAAATTATTTTTGAAAGATTTCCAAAATATACCTACAGTGTAAACATAAAGTTTGAAACAAAATTCATAATAGCGTTATGTGATGTTTTTAAGAGAATCGCCCTCAAATGTCACATGATTTATATTAACAAATCACAACTCCGAATTGTTTGAATAGCAACCAATCACAATTTAATTAAGCGGAAATTTTCCCTAGGGAAAATTTCCGATATAATTGACCTAGGGAAAAAATTTTTCGGGCGATTCTCTTCCGAATATACCTCGGGACAGATATATATCGCCAGAAATTTTTTCTTGCAGTCCAACACTCGTGTTTGTCGCTCAAAATTACCCTCGGGCTGGCGCCCTCGTGTAATTTTCTTGCTACAAACACTCGTGTGTGAGGACTGCTCGAAAAAATTTCCGGCAATATATCTGTCCCTTGGTATATTATATATGAAAATCGCTCGGACACGGCGATTTTATTTTGAAAAATGCCATCCTGTGACGCGCAAGTTGTTTAAATGACGTCATCACCAATTTTTTTAAATGACAACCTCCACTTTTTTCTTCTCTTTCTGATAGACCTTCCTACTACCTAAACGATGATTGGTACCTTACATAACAATTTTTTTTTGAGAAAATGAGTAATTTTACTTCAAAAATTTACCTTAATTTTTAATGTAAAAATTTTAACTGACCACAAACAAAAACAAACAAACATCTAAGGTTAACAATAATATTTAATGCAAATGTGTTGAAATTGTCCCCTGCCAACCATTTGGCAGTCATCGACACTGTACACTGCGCTCAATAATGTCAGGGCTTATTTGTTTTTGATACACCCGATAGGCCTCTACATTTTTTGTTAGTACCTATGTAGATACGTATGTATTTTTTGTGTAAGAATGTTTTGTAAATGAAAAAATATCAGTGTTACATCGCCTACAAAATATTCTGTAACTTTTAAACGTGATGTCAAAATTAACAGTCAATACACACGCAGGAGCTTTCAAGGCCCACATTTGCATAATTCGCGGCAATTTCGAAAACGTACTAATTAATCGTCGCAATCATTTAGATTTTAGCGCACAAATCGTTTCATTAATGAAAACATGTATCTAGCCAGATACCAACCGACTTTCATAATAAAATGCGTTCGGCGTCGCGATTTTAACGTAAAATATCGCGTGATCCTCGTTGCGAAACAGCCGTAACTGGTGCTTTTATTGATTTCATTTTTGTTTTGATGTCTCAAGGTGAACTTAAAATCCATCAGCGTGCACCTAATCCAAGCTGACGTCATTAATCAAATTATTTATATTTTTATTGAACGAATTGATCGCGTTAATTCAACTCCGGCGACGTAGCGTTAATGTTCCTTTAAAGTTTCGTGTTGGCTATCACGTAGGTATGTCTATACAAACGATTGCATATTCTGGCACAATGGGAGCGAATTTACGATATTAATAGCGATTTCGTACCAACGTAAAAGCGTATTACGTGTGAAAGGATGGTTTAGGTCGAATTATGGTGCAGCGAGGATAATGTTATCGAAAAAATATGCCTAATATAAAATTGATGTCTTTGTATTTTGTAGCATGATGATACGGTTTCAATACACACTTTTTTATCATACGACATGGTAACTGTTTTGCATTAACACATTCAGTCTAAAAGTCACGTAAAATAAATTGATTTGGAACATTACCAACGTGACATAGATAAATATATCTACAAAGAACAACATTGTTGCTCGTATCATCATAACTGTTTTTGCTATCGGTTAAAATTTTGTACTGAAATTAATGAAAATTCCCGTACAATTCGTGCTTCTGGGTAATACCAAAAACATTACAAGAACTAGTTTTCAGTGAAAACATATTTCCATTTATATTTTTCAGCTTTAACATATGTACTCTATTTCGGCACAAGGATAAAAAAACACAAATGAAACGATGATGTTCAAAATGAAAAAAAAGATACCTACACATGTGCCCCTCCTAATGTTACCGGACAATAGTTTGTTTATTGGAGCTGTATGGGAAAGGTGAATTAAATTTCCTACAAAAAATCGCTGACAACAATGCTGCAGCTATTATGTGAGACATGAGGCGTTCATAAACTCACTTCGAAATCTCCCAATTTCGCGTTACTGGCAGATTCGTCAGTTTAGTAATATTATATTTGATTGAAAAAAACCTAAGGCCCGGTTGTATAAAGCGATGTCAATTCGTTGTTAAAGTTAACATACTGTCAAGCGATCTGATTGGGGGATATTTAACATTGGATTTGAATCAGCTAATCAAGTGGGCGGATTTCCGACTTCACGGGTTGTTAACTGACACGATGTTAACTAAGCTTTATGCAACCGGGCCTAAATGTTGTCTATAAATATTGTGAAAAAATTCACAAAGTATCTGAATATAATAAAGGAATTTATAATGTCAATTGGAAGTAAATTTCAATCATTTTCCATATTTTAATACTGCAATGCAGGCCAGTGTGTACTATTTATCGCAAAATTACATTGTAGATTTTTTTCATTAAAGGATCGTACACTTGTTTTTGGTTATAACAGTTATATAAAAAAAAACATAAAATTGTACATACAGGTGTCCCAAAAATGGCGTACAAACTACTTACTACCTCATCGAGGATGTTTAAATGTACACTGGCGGCCATTAATTTGGAAACACCGGTCTAATCTAGTTTACTGAATATTTCTAATATTTGATAGTGTAAGCGTTATGTCATGAACTCATGTCACTCATGTCATCGTTGCGCGCATTCAACAGACTGTCGTAGCCGAAATTGATATGTCAATAACATTGTCAAAGTGACAAACAATTTACAATAGAAAAATCTTGGTGTTTCCAAATTAATGGCCGCCACTGTACATGAAAAAAATATGGAAAAAATGTTTCCGACAAAAATTTATTTATTTTTATTATTACATATTATTGACGGTAATACAATGTAAACAAAGATATATTCGTAAGTCATTACCTTGAAATGTTACCGTAGTGGATTTAAAATAATTTTTTCGATTTCCAAAGCTTCTAAATTTTCTATTATGCAAGATTAGATATTGGTAGTGAGTACTTTGGGATACGATTAGACGTAGCTGTCATGACAATTTCATACATATATTTCAAAATAATTGACCTGTTAAATGCCACTTTCAAAGACCGCCAAATCAGCAAATAAGTCCAATAGATTTTTTTTAACATTTTTCTGACGTTTACGGTAATCTCTTCTACACCGTAGTGCACCGTTAGTACGCCATTTTTGGGACACCCTGTATGTATTTCTCTAATTTAGGGGGTGCAAAATAATAAATTTATTATTGAATGGGTGTAAAAAAAGGAGAGAAGGTACATATATTTTAAAAATTTGTGTTTATTTTTGTTAAAGATTTTTATACCCTGAAATGTGTATAGTTTATAATATTCTCTATACAAGGTGCTTCACGTAACTTGCCGAGATTTACGCCGAATGTATGCAACTCAATATTCAGTAGTCACAAAATGCTACATACCAAAATATACAATTATTAAAAAAAAAAACAAATCCACGTCTATGAAATGTCATACAAATGACAACTATACCCCATCCACAGAGTTGCCACATAAATTTTCGTTACAGGTCGACCAGAACAGCTTGGCCAGTGACGCAGTGGACTGAAATCCCTCCCACTAGCGGAGCGCACTTGTCTGTTGGGTCTCGAAGCGTTTAGATCGTGTACAAACGGGCGAAAATAAGCGCTTCAAGCTTCAAGTGAACAGCATGTCCGGGCTGTTTTGAGCAGATTTGCTTCATTGAGTGTACCGTACCTACAACCATAGCCATATCCTTGTCTTATAGAGACTCGCTCGTTTCCTCTTGTGCGCATCTTAGACGCCAAGCTATTCTGGTCAAGCTGTACATAGTTGCCATACTTATCTACAATCATTTTGAATCACCCAATACCTACGTGTTATTTTGCAACTAAATTTTTTTACTTCCTAGACGTCATAAACTTTCAAGAATAATTTGTTTTATGTTAAAATCTACAAAATGTAAAATCAAATTATGACCAACTACCATAGCATGAACAAAACAAATAATCAGGAGCTAAAAATGCTATTAACTTCTGTGTAACACCCATAGTAGTAATTTTGTGTTACTTTACTTTTTATAATTCTTTCAACTCATCCTATTCGGTTTAAACAGTAATTTTCTTCAGCTGCTGAAACAATTTCCACTAACATCAGTATTTATCTTGCTTCATTCTGCTTTTTTATTGTTGGTCTGTAAATGGGTTTACCCCTGTTGACCAATCTATTAAAAAAATGTAACCGCTGTCTATTGGTGCCACTCTCGTAATTTCCGTTGCCTTTTACATTTTGGATTCTTCTTTATGATCTATATTTATTAACTTTATTTTTGTTTGTGGTTTTGTTAGAACTTTGTGGTTGTGAATTCTTTTTTCTGTGTCATCTGACTCATCTGATTAACACTTTTTTTTTTAAATTTTTACACCGTCTAGTCACTCTAGTCGGTGTAGCGGATCGAATTAGATAGGAAAAATCTCTAATAAATCTTCTGATTTCATTATCTTAAATAAAAACAACAGTACATCAACAAATTATTTTAACTGTGCAAAAAACGGTATTTTTTTAATAAACTCTTGCCTCTTGTGATGGAAAAAAATGTGAAAAAAGAATCTCATAAAGCAAGATTGATGCTGCGGATTAACTAGTTTATGTATGAAACAGCTCAATATTTGAGTTACGTGGTCTAACCTAAACTGTATTTATTTTGTACTTTTTTTTGCCCAACATAAATATTAATTTCTGAATTTCACTTAGAACTTCACTTATTTTAAACTTCATTTATTTTAAAATGGGTCAAAAATCTAACAACATTTTAATTATAAATCATCACTAGTGCAATTAATTATTTCGTGGCACCAAATTTTGTTAATTAAAACCGGATACAGCCCAAAGGCGGATCAAAAGCGCATAATTCAATATTTCAAAGGAAACTTATCTTACCGGAGTCTTGTTCTCGGGCGTAACTGGCAACATCGACGGCCTCATTGTTCATAATGAGGTCCTTAAAACATCCGACGAATCCTTGTTGTAAGACGGCGGTCCAGAGGCCTGCAGGAATAGGAATTTCAGAGAAAGGAGGTCCAAGACCGCCCACATACATATTTCCATCCAGTTCCAAGCTGGTTGAGCCTTCTGCATAAAATTACCATCATTATCGAGGGTTGATGTTATGAAAAGTAAGGGGATTTACCGGTTGTTTTAAAATCTGTGTGAAATCCGTCGACGGTGATCCTGGCGTCTCTTGCGGTCCTTCGAAATGTAACCTCGTGCCAAGAACCGTCGTCGATGCGTCTTCGTGAACCTCTTTGTTTCGAGTGACCCGATCCCAAATCTAGGTGCACGTAGATGTGTCCGTTGTATATTTCTATCGCGAAGAGGTCCACCTGAAAACAATTTTTTCAAGATACAAAAGGAGAATAAAGAAAAAACATTTCTATAAACTTATTCCTGTTTCAGATACTCCCTGGAATCAAAAAAAAATTAATCGAGTAAGCCATGACTGTCACATTTCAGTCTGCAGCGCCATCAGCGCTGTATTTGACAACCGTCAATAGACTATTTAAATTTGTTTCTTTGACAACAGCAATATTTAAACTAGGGCTGCCAACGGAACCGTGACAGTCATGGCTTAATCGATTTATTTTTTTTTGTCGCACAAAATAAAAATAAATATGTATTTCCATTACAGAAATACATATTTATTTTAATTTTATGAACAATAGGCACATGGTCATTCTTTGTTAGTTTGATAATACTATAAGCCTGGCTAATGTACGAAAATATTTAAATTTGAGCGTTTTGTAAAGTACAGTTAATTTCAAAATTATAGAGTACACCTAATTTTCTACAGTGTGAAATGCACTTACATTTTTTGTCAATGATCAATGTCAACTTTGATAGACAAAATGCCCAATCTAACCGAAAACGCGAAAGTGCTCATTCTTTCCAAATTAGAAGAAGGGTGGTCGATCCGGAGGGTAGCCCAGCATTATTATAACATCGCGAAGAGCACCGTGCAGAGGATAAAACAAACAATATTATGGTGTTCTCAAATATCAGCGACGTTTTATGTTGTCAAACTTACCTAACCTATATAAAAAATATGACATTCAAATTTCAAAAAGGCATCTTTGCATGTGGAAAAAACTGTAATAAATTGACTTCTTGATTTTTCAGGTGTACTCTATTATTTTCAAATTAACTGTACATCATTTATTCTGAAATGCTAACGAGCTCTCCATTTTTCTAATTAGTTGTGTATTTTGACGAATGCATGTCTAACATAATATGTTAGTTACGTTTATCTAAATGTCAAACTCTTCTCACGTCGAATAACGTTAAATAATGTCACTAATGACTTGTTATTGTCTAGTGAGAACGGATTAAATGAACAATTTTTTTTCCAGTTTACAGTAACTAATTCAAGAAAATTCTAAAATGAGAGATAATGTAAAACATCAAATACATAATTATACAGTTATTAAAAGAGAATTGTGGGATGTATTAATTTTTTAATTACAACAACAACAAACAACAAAATGGAGGCAAGTTTTCGTTGCAGAGTTAACCACTTTTTATAATCTTAGTGGGATCGATAGAATTTTTAACTTGATTCAATTAGCTCTTTGACGGGAAAACAAAAGTTTTTGCAATAACAATTTTTTTTTCATATTTAGTAGGGATAATTAATCCAATTGTGTTAACTGCAAACAAACTTTGTTGAAATTCCTCAAAAACTCGACTTGTTGAATACGACCATTCGCCATCTTTCTTTCTTTGTCTTTCTCCATTTGGGAAGTAACACTGCGCAATGAAAATTTTTTGCTCTAAAGTGAACATATTGTAATAGCAAATTTTAACAGTCAATAATTAATAATGACAGTTACTATTGTAATGACATCTGATGACATTTGAAATATATTTTTACGTGTTGCCAACGTGAAGCGTATTAATCACAGCCCTCTCGATTTTTTTTAATTTTCGATCGTACGGTATAACACGTGTTCAATTTGATGAACTTTTCAATTGAACACCTGTTATGTCGGGTGTGTTAAAAAGGACGGACACCAAAGAAGGTACACAATTTAGGGTAATTATGGAACATGAAGAAAAAAAATTTTTTTGCTTTTGGTCTTTCGTTAACGTGCAAGAGCTTTTGGAAGTTACAACTGAACTAACTGTAAAACTAAATGATCCTGTTATTGATGTGGGAACATAATTGTATGTGTTAACTCTCAAAGGTGCCCTCAACAGATATAAAAATTTCCTTTCACGAATAGGTACGTTTGAAATCCATTTCTTCGTTAGTGTTATTAAATATGATGAATTAGGTGTGGAGGAATAGTTTTCAAACGCGGCAACATTGCTAACATATCATAGCAACGAAAAAAAAAACACCTTTATGAAATAAATGTCAATGAAATTGTGACAGTTTTCAAAATAAGATTTACCGTTTTGACCAACGACTGAGAGAAAAAAAATAACCATGACAACTACATGCGGTATTTTTAGTTACCTATTGCGTTGCTGCCATTTTGATTTTCACTTTCTGAAAGTTTTTTTCTTTAACTGAAAGCTGCAGAACAGTTTTTGGTAGAAAATCGGGGTCTATGTTATGCTATGCTATGCTACTAAAACGCCTGTCCGTCCTTTTTAACACACCCGATATAAAACAAGATTCAATTAATCTAGTAGAGATACGTATTTTTTTTAGTACTTTTCCTTTTCATCCAAAATTCTTATGTTAGAAAAGGATATTTAGATCATTCTAAACACTTTTTGTGGATAATTTTGTTATGAGAAATATTTTCTAATTATAAATTGTTAATTAATTAATTTCTATTTATTATTTTATTATACAGGGTGATTCAAAACGAACGCACCAACTATTAGCAGTTGTACAGAATACAGGGAGAAGAATATAAAAAAATTGGAATTTTTTTTTTCCCAGCTTCAATTAAAAGTTACAGCGTGTTAAATTTAGAAAATTTTAATCAAAAATGTTGAAAAAAAATTTTTTTTGTTCCAATTAGGTACATTAGACGGAGTATTCGTCCAATTTGCAATAACATTCACTAATTAAATTAGTTTTCTTTTAGTCCGTTTGCCTTTTTAAAAACCGAAATTTAAAATTTTTGTTACACAATTTTTGAATAAATCTTAGTCAATTAATCATGTGCTTGTATATGTCAACAAAAAAAAATCAAAATTACGAAAAATAAGAAAAAACAAAAAAGCATCAGGAGAACATTTGTATTTTTTTTTTGACGTTCCTCTCACTACTTTATACGATTACAAATAGTTGGTGCGGTCGTTTTGATTCACCCTGTATGTAGGTATGTATGAATTATTTCAATAAACAGAACAAGCAGATACCTTTGTTTTAAAAGTAATTCTAAATCAGTACAAAATCCTATTATCAGATTATGTTCGATTCAAGAAAGAAAAATTAGGCGTACAGTTAATTAATTAGAAAAGTCAGAAAAAACGACAGAACAAGTAATGGTTAAGTGAAATCGTGGAAAGGGTAGTACTCGTAGATGCTATATTTTTATAATAAACGTAAAAATTATTTTAGAGCCGTGGCGGCATTTGCAGGTAAGCCGATATGGTTGACAAATTTAGTCAATAAATTTATTAGTTCGCCTGTAGTATTCGTTTGAAAATGAAGATAAATCATAAAACGTATTCGCCTGGTAAGTAATCAATTGTGCTTGAGATGACAAAGAGTTCGTTCCAACAATAAGCGAAATAACAAATTTTATAAGCAATAATATTCAAAGTTTTGTTGAAAACCGGACTATTGATCTGTCGTCTTACAAAGTTTAAAAAATGTTTTCAAGGATAATAGGCTAACTTGAACTTCTCTTTCAAACGGCGAATGAAAACAGTACTTGTATATTGAAATTACAAATTAATCATAAAGATTAACTGTTTTATAATCGTTTTTAAAGCAAACGGAGTTTAACTTTACAATTATTTCCACGATGGAATTTGATAATTAGGTATGTTACTCTCAACAAAGACGTATCTCTTCAAATGGAAACAATTTGTAGGAAACCGCGTAAGCAAGGTAATTTACAAAATCATTACAGTGGTCCTAGGTGTATAAAATACAGTCGGAATGTCTCAGATGTTCAAGAATTGCAAATTCGCAGAAACTACTTAAAGTGAAATTTTTCAAAGCAGCAACGATTAAAATCTTAGGGGGTCATTCACGAAACTCAGATAATTTGCAAATCGTTGCCGAAACGGCAAATACAATGCTTCAATAATATCAGTTGTCTTGGTTTTGAATTTGTAATGTCTTATCGAGCCTTACCGGGTTTCGTGAATGACCCCCTCAGTAATTAACATAATTAATATCGTTAATTAAGTCGTGGTTTACTTAATTTATTATTAAGTCTCGTATCCCACCTCCACCCGGCGGCACGGCAATTTTGCCGGAGTACATACACTATTACGGATAATACTATCGAGTAATAGTGCAGTGCTTATCAACATAATTACCGGCGTCTCGCCTCCACATTTTGACTTTTTTTATTAATATTGCTGTTGTAACAATAGTGTGTTGTTTTCTGGTTCGCCTAACGAGACGTTTTTTTTCGTGTTTTTTACTTACTACTTTAAAATGCAAATTATATCAAGAAACAAAAAAAAAACAACTTACCCTTGGTGGTCGAATTCCTCCGTTAAAAAGTATCAAACCGTTGGCCTCATTTGTGCGGAACTTGAAAGAAATATTTCCGGACTTTTTCGCATTCCACGGCGGCAGGATCTGCAATAAATCAATACGATAAGCCCCAAAAAAAAGTATACAAGTTCTGTTATATTCTGGAATTTTCTCTACCGTTACAGATTTGTATCAAAATTAAGCGATACACAACATGATTTATTTTTTACAGGGTTCGTCGGGTGTACTTTTGAAAGCAGTAAAAATTGAAGTGCAAACTGCCACAACCTGTCCTCTATTCAGATTTGGTCAGATTCAAATTAGAAGTGACGTTCGAAGGAAATGGCGTATTTGCATACGAGTGACAAACGACGGCTCGTTCGGCGCTTACCAAGTGTGAATCCCTTGTGGTAAAGGTGATGGGATCGTGTGATTCCCCCGCTGGACATTTGTAATCAAGGTGGCCTGCCACTGAGATGAGATGGCTGCCAGATCTGCCCAACTCGAGAAGATTTAATCTTAGCGTGTCCGCCACGAATTCAACCTAAAATTTTACGTGACAGATTTGGAATCGAGTGCAACATGTACCGGGCGTTCAAATGAAATCCTGGGCTGGGAAGGCGTTGGAAACCGTCAATTGTTTTGCTTTTTTAAAGTGTAAATTGAGAGTTGTAATTGGAGCCTAAAATATGACAGCTAACCTAAAATGTATTTAAAAAAAATCTTTGTTTTTGCTTTCTTTGCAATGTTTTACATTAAAAATAGAAAAACTAACAATTCCTATTCTCAAAGAAAATATCAAAGGACACCCTTTGCTGAAAACAAATATGTCCAATAATGTGCCGATTAAACATAAACACATGTCATTCGTGTCAAACAGCGGGAAATTCAAACTTTACACTGTTCCAAATGGTTTACTTTTTTTAACAGCTACTCAGCCCAGGATTTCATTTGAACGCATGATACAATGCACATCTGTTGTAGGCGCGAACAATTTCATTCTTACGTAGTGTACGTTTGTCTAATTTGAAAGGATGACCAAATTACCCCAAGGACATGCCAAACTTACTTTTCTCATGCAACCGACGAAGTTATTGTGAACTCTGGCCCCCGGAAGCGCTCGAGTATTAATGCTTCCACCCACATATACGCGACTTGAGGACAACATCGTAAACTTTCCCGCAATATGGGAATGGTCAGCGTATACTCCGTCCACAACTGCAGAAAGCTGAAATGAGATAGTTTTTGTAGTTTGTTCGTGAAAAGAGCAAAACAATTTATTGCAGGAAATGCGCCAAGTTAAAAACTTGAATTAGTAATTGTAAATATTGTCAAATATTCTGTTTGAAAAGTTTTTGAAAGGATACTCTTCTGTCAAAAATAATGGCACTTGGGTTATTACGAGTATAAGAGTTTCTTACATAGTAGTTGGCTGTGAGTTATCGTATTCGTAGAAATTTGCCCCCTCTTCTGAATTTGTAAATTTGACATTCGACGGCTCATGTTTGTCAGTTTTCATTATGATTTTTCAAAGCGTTAATTAAGGTGTTTTGAATTAGTCAGCAAAAGAGATTTTTCAAGCGTATCTCGTGCTGTTCAGTTGGTTACTGTGATGTACACACAATGAAAATGGTTTGTTCGCTGGAACAGGATATTATAATGTCCTGTTACTGAAATTCAACAATAATGAGTGGATTCATTAAGCACTGTCCAGCAAAAACGAATACCTTACAAAATACTACAATGATATTCTAAACTAGGTAGCTCATAGATGTAATCAACAGATTTGTTCCGTCTGGAATTGTAAATGAAGGAAAATCAACTGGAACGCTTCCAGAGTCTGAGAAAGCTGATTAAAAAATTGACTAGAACATAACCCACAAATGTTTTGCAATATTTGGATATTTTAAAGTCAAGATGTTTAAATGGCAGTATAAAGACGAATATAACAGTGAAGATTTGTTTCTTTGAACTTTGAAATTCAACAAGATTTGATTCAAATTAAACAGACGAAATTTGTTCTGAGGGGATTTAATTTTGATTATTTGTGACGTTGTCTTAAAGCCCTTGTTTTTAGACAATCAAGTAACCAATTTATCTTGAGTTTATGCAGTTTAGTACAATTACGGTATGCATTGTAAGCGGCAAATTTCACAGCCTACGACGTAAGAAACATTTATAGTAACCCTACAAGGTTGGGCGGTGTGTAGGAAAGGGCCGCTTTAATAATTTCAACTTTTAGTAGTTTTCATTGTGCGTTTAACTAACATCTTTTAAACGTCCCTTTGTTGTTCAAAATTACTTATTTTGTAACACATTTAAGATTATATCTCTTAATTACATTATTTCAGCGTCGGCAAAACGAAATTGTATTTGTTCGAACTAAGATGTCTATAGAATTTGAAAAGCGTAAGCTCTTATCTGCAAGAGCCCAAACATGATACTCCACTTAAATGAAATTAAACAAATCAGTCACTCTTAGTCTCCGACTTTTCTACTGTTAAATGTAAAAGTCCTGCCTGATCTGTCTGAAAAATTTAATTTTCACTTGCAAAGCTTATTATTGCAATTATTATTTCCGTGCAATTACAAACCCAGTGTATTTTAATCGGATTGTAAAACTTTACTGAAATTAGTAAAATTGTATCGGTAGTAAGGTGCTTCAGAATAATACGATTACAAATAATTTGTTGTAAGGAAGTTTCTCTACGTATTTTAATTAATTAGAAGAATTTAAAACTTTTTGCGAACGTACGGTAATTAAGTTTGTTAGTCAAACAGTCGGATTCGTGTTTTTAACATGGCGATCCCGCAAACGCCGTTCAGCAAAATATGATTTATTATTTAAATAAAAACATAATTTCTCGGTAATTGCTGCAGTGGAGATTATTTATTAATACTGAAGTAAACGGGGCAAAGTTTTCTTACCCGACAAAAACTTGTAATGGCTGAAATCTGCAAGAAAAATAATTCACGTGAGTCGACAGGTTAAATTTCCCTTCGTCTACCTACTTCTTGAATCCTCCGATGGACGCTTACTTTGTGCCACTGATTGTCATCGAAGCGCACTTTATTCGGCTTTATTTGCATTTCTTGCTTACCATTTGCTAGGCCCATAGTGAGACTAAGGCAACCGTCTTTAATTGCAACGTTGAGATAGTCAGTTCCGTCGCCTAAACACACAACATGAATATTTTCCTGCTGAAAAACTTTCTCCTACCTGTGTAAAATAATAGTCCGTTTGGTTGTCTAGTTTTAAAATAAAATGTGACCGAATCTTGCGCACTGACGATCGGTTCGCCTCCTGTTTGACTCAGATCGTACGATAAAAATTCAGCTCCCCGAAACACCGCTTCTGAAGGTGCCTTATCTGTAAAAAAATTATATTGTCACAGTGGAGAAACATTAAGGAAATAACACCGAGCGCAATGTTTGCCCAAAAATAATAGATAACGTTCATTTTATTTTTTGAGGACGAGAAAGAGAAGGGATATGGTGTGTTGACCCACTTCCAACAGACCTTTGTTAATGAGTCTGCAAGCTTTAGATTCTAGAGAGCTTAATTATGGTGTATTTAAGCTTCACACTCAAGACAAGTTTACCACAACATCTGCAACGTCCCAGATACCTGCGAATATTACTTAGTTGGAAGAATCAAATGTAGTTGAGTTGTTCTGTTATGGAAATTATTGTGTCTCATTATTTTCTTTTTGTTATGATGAATATTAAATGAACTATCCAGTAAAACTAGATTTATGCTAATCATAACACTTTCTTTCGAATATTTTTACACAACGCGAACTCAGGATTTCATTTTATAATTTAAACGTTAAGTGCTTGCTTAATGTTTTAAACGCTAAGTTATTTACGTACAACATTTTGCTTTTAAGTTCAGGTGTACCTTATATTCGACGGAAAATATGAAAGACAGATTGCTGTAAATAAACATTTTGATTCGGTAATTGTTTACTTTAGCTTCCAGTCGAATTTTCGCGTTTCTTCTGGCCTACACCGTTTCCCACCAATCACACCTTGTGCCTTTGCCTTTGTTTTTCTCTCTTGTTGTGTTTCAAGGTCGCGTCAATGTCTAGTATAACTAAAGGGCAAGGAATATGCATTTGGACAACATTTGAAGGTATGGGGGATGATCAGCAGACGCCGTAGAACACGTTGGGGCGAACGCGACCGGGACCTAAAGTGAACAACGACCTTTGATTTTTGTCAAGCGGTTTTCTCTCTCACAAATGCAAAGTCGTCTTTTAGGTTGGTATGCTTTGACATTTCTTTCACATACATACATAACCTCACTTTGATCATCATAATGCAAATAAAACCACTAATTTAAAATTTAAAATGTAAAAATCATCTTGTCGCAATAAGAAATGTAGGAACACTCTCGTTGGTTCCTTCAAAAAAGAAATGTTTTCTGCAAACGAGATAATTCACACTAGAACTTGTTAACTTAGTAAAAGACATTGGAAGATGGAAGAATCTTGGTACCGTGTGCTACCTATCTATCTGTGACCATTTGAAGTGGGAGTAGTAAAACTCAATGCGTTCTAAAAGAAAATTAGTTTGACTGACAATGACAATGGCATGATGCACTGAATAGACCCACCCTTGACATAATCTATAATGAACTATCGACCATTGTGGATCACAGGTTGTAAAGGTTGCCGCAACAATGGCCACGTTAAATCTGTCTACATTTGATTGCCTGTTAACTAGATCGGATATTAGAGCGTTCGAGATGTTGTCAACTCAAGTTGTAAACATTTATCAAGGCCCTTATTATTTGCTTTCGCTGTTCGGTTTTTCCTGACGGACAAAGCTCACTGCAGCTTAAGTTTTCAGAGGAAGAAACCGTTTCGGGGTAAAAATTTACACCCTTTTATTCGAAAACACCGACTATTCGGGATTTAAAGAGCGCAGATCCCTTGAGCGTAAAAAATTCGTTTCAAACTACTTCATAACTCTATTCGGCAAGTTGCAGGACGACTGAATATGCTTGTCTTGTCAATTTGTTTGCCAAATCCGGCTTAGACTATCAGAAACCCTCCCGGAAAAGATGGAAAAGCTTTCAACGGCTTGTTTGGAAAACCGCAAGCTGGAAGAAATTGTTGCTTTATTTTTGAATGATTTTCAGTTAGGTATTTTTTATTTTACGGAAAAAGAAAAATAAATATGTGAAACGAGCTTACGACTGTACAGTCATATTTAATGATGTAGATTTATTCCTAGAGGTATAGTAGAAAATATCGTGTGTTCCAATAAAAACTCACTCGCAGTAAGCCATGACTATAGAGATAGATAGACTGGTCATGTCGATTTTAGGATCATTGGAAGTAGTTCATTTGTTACTTACAAATTTTCATCATATTTGTGACAGATAACCTATAAATTTACTGCAGTAGTTCATTTCACATCTGGTACTAAGACATACTTCACTTTTGTCATGGCTTGCTGCGAGTGAGTTTTTTGTGGAACACACGATATATTAATCAACTATTAAAACTGTGTGTTATTCTAAGTTTGCGAAATGTGGTAAACATGCAAATACAACTCAGTTTTATTCAGTAAACCTTGTGTTAATTACATTATAGCATGACATTTTAAATGTTTAAGTTGTTGACAACTAAAGTAGTATATTAAAGAACGAGTTTAATAAGGGTTGATTTGGCGTCCCAGGTGTAGAAAACGACCCGTAGGGGAGTTTTCTATGGGACGAGTGCACCAATACCCTTATAAAACCAGTTTTTTATGTTATTTTTTAGAATTTGCACCCTTGTTTTAATTTTTAAATAAAAAAAATACATTTTCAAATTCTAGGGAATTTCGTATTAATTGGTAATTCAAGGTAACGGATGCAACTACATTATCAGCCGAGTCTGTTATTTGCGTATCGGCCGTGTGGCGTTCAGTACTTTTCATGATACCATGAACATTTAATATTTGAGGACTCGTAAATTTTGCTTGTCTATCATCATCACTAATACAATTTACAAGTGATCTGTGGCTTAATTGCGTAATATTATAGCAACGGAATATACAGGGTGTTAGGGAATGGTCTCCCAAGAATTTCAGGGTGAGTTTGTGAAGGAAAATGTGGTCAAAAACCTTAACACCATTTTTTCCTTAAAAATAAAAATTTTAAATAGTGCCCCACTGTTTGGGAGCTTTTACACTAGTTTATTGTTGTGATAATTAAATAAATAGTTAACATTTTGTAATGGAAAGTCAATTGCTTAGCAATCAAAAACAACAATGCCTCATGTCAGATTTTATCGAGTACCTACTGTCACAATGACGTTTCGGTTTTAAATATTTCCCTTGGATAATACGTAGATCATCTTAAAACTACCAGGACTCCATTTTTTTGACAAAATCAATAATTATATTCGAAATATTTATCTAGATTCACCACAACCTTGAGGTAAGTACCCTTTTATTGCTGCAATGACCTGAAATTATTTGTGCAGCTTCATTTTTTGTGATACCACATCTCGATCAACCTCTAAAGGGATCTGAAATCGAGCACTGACCCTAATAAGATTCGTTAATTTCTGTGTAACTTTATTTATTCGTATTTGTATTGAAAACATTAATAAACAATAAATGCTTAAAATATCCTCCGTTTGCCATTACATAAGCATACCTTCGGACAGCAGCATTGGCATTTCCGCTACATTCCCCATACACAAAATGCATATCTGCATACTCCTCGATAGAATATTCTGGCGTTGTAAACTATTGTAATCTTTGCAGGCGACGGATAAAAGATAGATCAAGTCAAAGTGTAAACTTTGACAGTAGTAAATTTCAAATCGTTACCAAGCAATAATTATTAAATCAAAACATACAAGATTTTTTCGTGCACAAAGCAATATTTCAGCAGTCCCAAAACAACAGGGAACAATTTTATCTTCAGAAAACGGTTCAATTTATCCAAAAGCGGTATAAAGGTTTTCGACCACATTTCCCCTGATAAAGTCACCCTGAAATTCTTGGGAGACCATTCCCTAACACCCTGTATATGGAATACCGTTAATAAATAACGACCGTAACTGATATGACACACATATCAATTGAGGAGAGAGTACTGTTATAGCAGGTTAACAGTATGGTATCATGAAAAAAGTTTTTTGTAATATCTAGTTATTAAAGGTGGCTTTCCGGACTTTGTCACCATGTAAACAACTTCATAACGGCCGGAGTCCGTTAAGGGTGTCCGCTATGAGCGGGAGCGGCCGTTATGAATTACTAAATAACTATAGCAACGTAGATCTAAACTTTATTTTTCAACTTTTTTACAATTGGTACAATAATTAATGTTTAATGTTATGGGACACACCTTGAATTAATCGAAATCCGTATGCCACTAGCAGATGTAGACGAGATCGAAGATGATGCTTCACAATTTTAACACCAACACAAGCGGATTTTGCAGGGAATAACGATGACCTCACTTGCTCTGCGGCCATCCGGACATCGGGAATATCTTGATCGCGATTTTTCATTGATTTCAGTCGTTTATTTTCAACGGAAAGTTAAGTGTTGGGCAAATCTGACAAACAGCAGCAAATGTAGACAAGATCGAAGATAATGCTTCGCAATTTTAACACTAACACAAGTGCGATTTTGCAGGCAATAACGATGACCTCACTTCCGGACATCGGGAATATCTTGATTGCGATTTTTTATTGATTTCATTCATGTATTTTCAACGGAAAGTTAAGCGTTGAACAAATCAGACAAACAACATTTGGAACAATTTTTTTTCACAAACAACGGTTGACATGACGACGTCCTCCACACACTTATTAATCATTCGGTTATTTCGATGACGTTGAAAAAAAATTATTTCAAAAGGATAATTGTGAACGAATCGTAGAGATAACAAAAACTATTGTACAATACACGTCCGTTAGGGCCTTTACTGCCTCGCCAGTGTTATTCGACTCGCTCTGCGAGCTCGTCTCACAAAATCTCTGGCTCGGCAGTAAAGACTATCTTAACGGACTTCTACTGTAAAATACTAACGGGTGACTATTAATATTTTCACTTGGAGTTGGCTTTGAACGAGTTTTTATTTTTTCGGTTACTTTAGACACACGCAAGAACCAACGACAGATGTCAGTCAGTACAATTGAAACATAACCAAATTAAGAGAAATAACATTTATTGAAATGTCAAACTTGTCAGTGTCTAAGGTGCAACGGAAAACAAAGAATGATCCATAGCCAACCCTAAGTGAAAATTTTAATAGTCACCCGTTATTAATGTTTATTGTTATCGAACGATAATGACCCAGTTTTCTGATATGTTACTATAGAAATAATCCTCTAGGGTATTATCTTTAAATAGCAGGCTCTAGGGCGTTATAAGTTCTTTGTTGCTTAGCTACGACCAGGTTTAATGTTTTTGTAAACAACTTTTGACTGATTGGTATACATTTATCAAATCATTGTCAATCGAAAAACATACGAAACTAGTCGAACATTAAACTTTGAAGGCACCACGGGTGACACGCCCTCGGTTGGCGTACTTCCCTCGGGCCGGAGGCCCTCTGGTTTCACTCTGCCGACCTCGCGCGTTATCAACCTTATAACACTCTTGATATCTTAATAACTATAACTAAATAGGATATTGATTTATTAATCGAAAAGTAGACGTCAATTTTGATTGAAATTACTTTTTAGAATGTGTTGGGTATTAATGTGTAGTACGTTTTTTTTTTTTTTATCCGCAAGCAAAGAGTAGGTTACTTACTTACCCTTTGGCGCAAGTATAATAACTAATCTTGTTATAAATTTTCACAAATTGTGATACTTGACAGCACGGATGTTTATGGAATCCACTATACTCAGATCAAAAGGACGGATTAGAAGCAGATGGTTATTATAAATATTTTTTTACAACGTAGTTGTTTGCGATACATACCAGGTGTATTATGAAAAATCTTTGGTGTTATAACTTTCTTATTTTTTATCCGATTTTAATAAATGATACGTCAAACAAAATCGTTTTAGAAACACTATAGCGCGATATGCTATGATTTTTTTTTGACATTAAATTTTTTAACAGGCCGCAGCTAACTTTGTTTTTTTAAGTTGCTGTATATTTTTTTATCTTTATTTTGATAGATGTTTATCTTCTGAATACACAAACGTTAAAATAAAAAATCAAAAATTTGTTTTTAATAAAAAACATAGAATTTCCAAAAATCAAGTAACCATAACTTTACTATAGCAAATTACCTCCATTCTCTCTAAGGCACATTCGACACCTTCCATTCTACGCCCATTGCGGCGTTTAATAAAAATTCTGGTGGTATTTGTTCACATACTGCTACGATTATTCTTACTAAATCATCTTTGTTATCGGGCGGAGACAAATAGACGTTGTCTTGAATGTCCATAGCTCTCTTTGCAAAATTAGAATGCACTTTTATTACTGTTTAATGTGACTCCTTGATTTAAAAAAAAATAAATTATTTTTTTATTTGTTCTTTTTGTTTCTATGCGTGAGCATGGTTGTTTACATTTTCATGTTCAAAATAATAAGAGAGCAATTTGAAAAAAAAAGTTGACTATCATCTGTCAAAAACAGAACTCAAGAACAAATATTGTATCAATTCAAATTGTAGCCCATTTAAAACGATTTTGTCCATTATTCGATGATTTTTTATAATTAAATCATAGTTATTTTCATATGAGTAGCGCTGTCAGATTACTTTTCAGGTATGAGGCCGAAATTTGAATCACGAGGCGTTAGCCGTATTTGGTGTTCGTTTGGGCAGTCTTAAAAAAAAAATAATTAATTGTAAAATTTTGAGGTTATCTTGACAGATGTCAAGTTAGGTATATATAACCGGGAAAGTTTTTATACTTAGTTATAAGTATATAACTAAATATAAAAACTTGAAAGTTCCCGGTTATGTATCTCAGCAAAACGAACACAGAAATAAAATTATTATTATACTGTCCCTCCGCCACCCGGCGGCACGGCAATTTTGCCGGAGTACATATACTATTGCGGATATTACTATCAAGTAATAGTGCAGTGCTTATCAACATAATTACCGGCGTCTCGCCTCCGCATTTTGAATTTGTTGTGTATTATGTTCTGTGTCAATGTTAAGGAATTTCCTCACGATATGACATGAGTATAATAATATACCTTTTTGAATTTCAACTACCAATGTGTTCCCTAAATCCAGAATTTTTCAATTTTTAAAAAGAGATTGCGGTACTATTCCCGTTGCTGAAATTATAAGTGGTAAAATAGAAATTTTTTCTAAACTCCAAAGATTTCTCATAGCAACGGAGAGCTCTAAATATTTATTAATTTTTGTGTTATACTCGTATGTCTGTGTTATATTATGAGAATTTGGAACAGCTATATCTAAAAGATATGCTTGCTTTTGTTGTTTATTTAAAATAATAATGTCTGGTCTGTTATGCTGAATGTGAATGTCAGTTAAAACTGTGCGATCAAAATATAATTTGTAATTGTCATTTTCTAAACAACTTTCTGGTTTATAAATGTAATGTGGTTGTGTATCCTTTAATAAATTGAATTTAACAGCTAAATTTTTGCGAATATATCATGACGTTTCTTATATTCGTTTTTTGCCAAAGCGGTGTAAGAAGAAATGATGTGATCAATGGTTTCCCCTTCAGTTCCACAAATCCTACATTTATCAATGATCAATTTTAAACCGCATAATATGTTTTTTATAATTTCTTGTATTGATAACACGATCTTGTATTGCAAATATAAAACCCTCAGTCTCAGCGTCAATATTTGATTTCTTAAGCCATGCATGAGAAGCCTGAATATTATTTTCTGGTTGTTCCAGTTCTTTAAAATATCTCCCATGGAAAAACTTCTGTTTTATATTGCTATAGTGTCAGGTATATTTGGCTCAACAATATCTGAAATTATATTATCACTTAAATTTAAAGGTGTGTAACCTTTATCCGCTGAAACCAAAGCATTAAAAAAAGTGTTATCACGAGCTATATTGAGAAAATAATTTTTTAGTGAAGCAATTTGATCGTGTTGTGGAATTTCTAGATTTGAAAAACCCCTACCACCATTTTCACGTGGTAAATTAAATCTTTCAATAGCAGATTTGGGGTAATGTTTACAAAATTTTGTAAAGAGAACTCTAGTTTGAATGTTTATATTCTGTAAATTAGTTTTGGACCATTTTATAACACCAAAAGATTAGGTCAACAATGGAACAGCATATGTACGGTGCGATCAATTAAAAAAATAAATCGAGTCGGCGTGTTACCTATGGCAACCCATGCTATAGTATAGGCTCCAAAGCAAACTCGATTTATTTTTTAAATGATCGCTCGGTATTAACTGCTTTAATTAAATTATTACCGTTTAATTTTGATTTTAAAATAGATTTAATTCTTAAATAAAATTGTTTTTCTAAATTTTCTTTTATTATTATTATTATTATTACCATGAATGGAGAAGATTCGCATTTCTATGATTTGCAAAATATTCCTTACGATTTGGTAGTCGAATTTTGATTACATGGTCTGTGATGGCAGAAATTAATAAAAATTGGTATGCTTTAAATTTAATGTTTTCTACGCAAGTGATAGGTAATACAACGCAATTTTAGTTTTTTTTTTAACTAATTTATATTCAAACAAGCAAACGCATTGTGGATTCAATTCAGATTGAAGTAAAGTTTCGGGATCAATACCGCCATAATAATACATCAATGAACTTTACATAGGTCAGATCGGCCAGAGCGAAGCACCGATTTATGGGCCGCCGCTTCTACCGACGTGTACATACATAATACATGTATAGCAAAATATTTAACCAACCATTCCAAACTTGAAATTAGCGAATGATGAACCATGTAGATAAAGTGTTCTCGTTCCTCGTTCCTGGTTAGCATATTATAATACATAACATTATGAACTATAAAAATTAGTATCATTATTTAACGAGTTCGTCAGTAAATTGGAGTCTTTATGGCATGAGTAGGCCAATTTACACACGAACGAGTTGAATACGACGTTTTTTTGTTCGACGAGCCCCTTAAAGGCTCTAAATCGCTTAAAATCTTTAAAATTAGCTTGGCGTTTCGTTTTGACAAGTTGTGACATTTATCAAAATCCGTTATTATACGAGTTGCGCAAGACAGTCGTTGTCAAACGAGAGGGTTTAGGCCCGAGTTCGACAACATGTTTTGTAAAACGAGTGTAACATGCTATTTTTTCTATTTTGTACTCTTTGAGCCGTTTTTACATCAAAAGTAAGAATTTTTTTACTTTGGGTCTACTGGGCGCCGCAAAATTCGCGGTACACCTTAGCAGTACGTTCTTAAGTAGTCATTAAAATATCAGGTAAAAATGTTTTAAAAAAAATCAATCTTAATTTTTGTAGAATGGACCTACTCGTTACACTAAATGTCGCAACATTTACAAACAGTCTACTTATTGGGTGATTCAAAATGATTGTGGCCAAGTATGGCAACTATGTACGAAAATTTATGTGGTAACTGTGTGAGTAGGGCAGAGTTGACATTTCTTTGACAGTTCATAGGCGTGCAATTTTGAAAGTTGTCAAATCAATGTGCAATGGAATTAAAAAAATCAAATGCACGCTTATGAAATGTCATACAAATATTAACTCTACCCCATTCACACAGTTGCCACATAAATTTTCGTACCTAGTTGCCATACTTGGCCACAATCATTTTGAATCACCCAATATATATTCCAATAGCCTGCAAATATTTCATTTTTGTTGTATCCATGGAAATGAGAGAGAAAAATCAAAGCCATGTTGCCGTACGTTATTTGAAGTAAAACGGATATAAAATTACCTCTTGGAAATGCTGGAAATAATGAAGAAAATAATTGCAAACCTGATCACAATCGTTCAGAGTTATTATGCGATTGGCTAGTAAAGAACAAATAGTCAAAATCTTTTTTAATATTTAAAATAAATGAGATCAAAGCTGCACCTTTTGAGCTTCTATATCTACAAATACAAGAGGTATAGATTTTTTAAAATTATTTTTTCATTATTTTCTAACATGAGATGACACTGCCCTATTGAGTTGTTCCGCGAATTTTGGGGCATCCAGTATATGAAAGCTATTATGACACGCATTTTGCGTGCTATAATAGAAATTTGCGTATCGAAACACATTAGTGCAATTTACTTTTTCAATATTGGCATGACGAAAATGAAATGTCAAAATAAATGTCAAAACAAAACGATTTTTAATTTAAGTTGTTGTTTCCGTGGAATATAGTTGTTGCAAACATTAAACGTGCTTTGGTCAGTTACACTAATCTCTGGTAAATTGCTGTCCACAACATTTTGGTGAAAATTGCTTTCACGGCGAACTATTGTGCTTTTATTCATGTCGTTGAATGGCCTCACGTGAATCTTCCAAACAATGACATTTGTTGCCAACCACGACAAAATTCTCTAAATTTGAAAAATTGTTAATTTTCGCTTAAAAATGGTTTAAAAGGTGCAAAGTAGAAAAAATAGTGTATGATATCTCGTTTATAAGGTATTTTGTGTCACTTAGTCTTTTATGGCACTCCTCGCAAGCTCGTCCTGCTCTAAACCCGTACGTGCTACAAAATGCTTCTTATACAGTTGCGGACAATAAAAAATAGTACAATTCTTGCTCAAAATTCGCCAAATATTTAGCTGCTTAAATGAGGCGCTGATTTGTCAGCTAATGTCACCATTAATCATTAGTGTCATTCGTCTATCAACTAACATTTACCACCTAATCTACAGGGTTATTCTAAATGATTGTAGTCGAAGTAGGCGTGAAAACTAAATGTAAAATTTATGGTTGCCGCTCCACATAAAAAAATCATCAAAATGATGTGTTAAATTGGGTGCAAAACAACTCAATATTTTTAAAATTGATTGTAGAACAACTCAATATTTCTGGATTCAATCGTTAATTTAACAAAAATAAATAAAATTCTCATCACCGCACTTTTCACCTAAAAAATGACAGTGACAGCGACACAACTGACAGTTCACATGAAAGCGGCAAAAACGTAATAACATGGGTATGGCCTACTTCGACTACAATCATTTAGAATAACCCTGTATTTCTAGACGTTTAGCATAAATCACAATGTCATAAAAATCCAAATTTTACGATGTAAAAAAAGTGTACGATTTTTTATTGTCCGCAACTGTAAGACTCGTATCATAATAGTTATTAAGGTATTAAGGGTGTTATAAGGTTTATAACGCGCGAGGTCGGCAGAGTGAAACCCGAGGGCCTCCGGCCGGCCGACGGAGGGCGTATCATTATAACACCCGTGGTGCCTTCAAAATTTAATGTCCGACTAGTTTCGTGTGTTTTTGGATTGACAATGATTTAATTAATTTATACCAATCAGACAAAATTTGGTCATAACTAAGCAACAACAAGCTTATAACGCCCTAGAGGTTGTTATTTGAAGATAATACCCTAGGGGATTATTTCTCTAATAACGTATCAGAAAACTGTGTCATTATCGTTCAATAACAACACAGTCCGACATTAATCATAATACAGGGTGACTGATGAAAAACCTTTGATGCTGTATCTTGCTTATTTTTTATCCGATTTGAATAAATGACACATCAAATGAAATAATTTTGAAAACACTTCAATACCAACTTAATAAAAAAAAATTCTTGCCTCCAGTTTTTGACAGATGAACATCAGTTTCTTTTTTTCAAATAGCACTGTACATTTTTTTCTATTCAGTATTGTAGAGATTTGTCTTCTGAATATAAAAATGCAAAGAACTATACCCATTCATTAAAAGTCAAAGAAATTAAAGAGTAAATGTACAAAATTTAAAAATCAAATGATCAAAATAAACAAGAGAGAAGTTTGTTCTAAATGCTCGAAATGATTAAGTAAGCTCTGCATATTCATTTGTCAAAACAGTTTGATAATAATAATAATAATAATGTTGCTGTGGAAGAAAATTTCCGAAGACGATTTAGTGTTAACGTGTGGTGTGGCATTTTTGGAGATAGAATGGACTAGTGGTTTCCTTTTTTTATTGATAGCAGTCTCAATCAAACAAAATATCATATTATTTATTATCAAACGAAATAAGCAATTTTCTGGATGAGATACCATTAGCAGTGTTGAATAGAGTCGTGTTTCATCAGGACGGCGCCATACCACATAATGCAAGCATGAATTTTGTATTTTAAAATCATTTAAATCATTTTGGTGAACGATGAATGGGTGCTCATGGAGGTATTCGATGGCCCGCTACATCCCCAGATTTGAATCCATTGGATTTCTTTATATTCATTCGAAACTTTTGAGACAATGTTTATTTGACCCCACCAGGTACCCAAAAAGACTTAAGAAAATGGATAGTGCGAGTATGTCAGGAAAAAACCCGAAATTTTTTACTGAATGCAAAGGTGGGCATTTCTAGAAGGTATCGACAGTGCCTGCAACAGCACTGAGGAAATTTTGAGCAACTAGAATAGATTTTGTATTGTTTACAAATTTGATTACTTGATTTTTGATTTTCCATTTTTTTCAATTAAAATACATTTTTTGTTTTTTCTTTTAATGTACGAATATTCAGAAGAAGAACGAATAAAAAAATATACAGAGTGTAATTTGAAAAAAAAAGTTGGCTATCGTCTGTCAAAAAATAGATGTCGAAAAAAATATCGAATAGGATAATAATGAAGTGTTTTTCGAACTATTTGATTTGATGTGTCATTTATTCAAATCAGATAAAGAATAAGTAAGATACAGCGTCAAAGGTTTTTCGTCAGTCACCCTGTATATGTACTATACGTCGTCCAGCGAGAAATTGGGAGATTTTAAATTGTATTAAATTAAGCCAACACTACAAAATGCACTAGAATACATTAATTACGGCATAATTTCAGGGCAAAAATGTTACTGCTTGAAGAATACATATATTTCAAATTGTACCTGCGCTAGGCACTACTTTCTCTACGTAGAATTCAGGGATTTTTATGCCAACCAATCTCTTGCTGGACAAAATTTACATATTAAAATTCTGGGGAATTTTATGACACCAACATGATAACCGTAAATTGTACAATCGGTAGTGACATGGACATTGCCGATTATATTTCGACTGAATTTTACGAGTTGCTATGATTTTGGAAATATAACGAGTGTGAAGCGAAGCGTACCGGACACAACGCTGTGAACAAAATCCGAAATTCCTTTTTATAATTATCTGTCTGTCAACCCGTTTTAATTTTGATAGATTTTGTAAGTACGTTTTGCAATTATGTATAAGTTTCTTGATTAAACCTTATTTATTCACTTCAGCTTTCAATCAGTCACATTCAAACACAAATTTGTTAAAATTTGAGTTAGGAATTTCAAATGATTTACCTAGTTTACTCGTCAGCGGAGATAATAACTTTACAACCGCTGGTCAGCTCGTCAGATGCCATGACAATAAAGTGACTCTTTAGCATTATGAATCCAGCAGTAGGTAAATGTCATATTTTACGGACATTTGAAGAAAAAAATAATTATCTAAGCACTGACATTTAAAAAGAAAATAAATACAGGACTATATTAACAAAAAACTAAATTCTTCACAGAAGATAGGACCAGCGACAAATAAGCAGTTGATGAGATAATTTTGTTTTTCAAAAAGACTACAGTGAAGGAGTTAACTAAAAACTAATTTTATCCAGATCCTTGCCAATTGATTCAGAAACGTGGTATGACATATTAAATATGTAGTTCAAAAGCGAGATCATATTTCGCCCAACTAAATAAATAAATAACAATAAAATGACTCTTTTTATTGTCGCAAATAAGGACTATTTTTTTACTTGCTTAGTTTAGTCTTCAGCAACAACAATTAAAAACAATTTTTAAATGTGTCATTATGCTACGTTCGTAGAATTTTTCAAAAGGCACTTCACTAGAATTTTATTTAAACCCAAAACATCATTCAGTTATAATCATAATAATTACTAATTAGTGGGATAAAAGCAATATTACAGGACTCGAGTGTGAAGATTGCAGATGACGAGGGCGTTAGCCCGAGTTCATCTGTAATCACACGAGTTTCCTGTAATATGCTTTAACCCACGTGTTATGTACAAAATTTGATCTAAGACTGCCCCAAATTAAAAAAATAAATCTTATCTATTGATTTTCGCCAGTGAAATAATTGAGTTTCATTACCGCACTCAGTGGGATAAGAATTTACTGAGTGATGTAATGAAACTCATTTATCCCACTGAGTGCGGTAATGAAACTCATTACCTCACTGAGTGAGGTAATGAAAATGCGCGAGGTAATGAAGTTCTTATCCCACTCAAAATTAGTGGGATAAGTATCATTTATCCCACGGGATTAGATAAAGAAAATAAATCACTAACACACGATTCAGAAAAAAAAATATGTGTACGATTCTGATGGCATCTGACAATCAAATTCCTCCTAATAAGTAGTATACTCATACACATAGGGTGTGTCTGAAATACGTGGGTTAATTTTAAAAGTTTTCTTGCCTCCCAATTGCTACCAAACGAGTTGTTTTGTGTTATTAACTAGTCTCTAATTTTTTGTAACCACGAGGATTTTACTATAATTTTATCAACAAGGCTCCGTTTTCGTAAAAAATTCAAGCAGAAAAACGTTTCATTTAACAAGCTCTGCTACGTATTAAAAGTAACACACGAATTTTAGATACATTCTGCATACATTTTTCTTTTGGTTGGATTTGCTGCCACCAACGTCTACGGCGCCGGCTATATCCCATATATAACGGGTGTTTTTTTAAATTTGGCGTCGAAGTAGGCATTGAAGAGCCGATTGTGAATGCACTATACGGATAACAGATCATGGATCAGCTGTTTAAATCTCACGCTTTTACACGCGTGGTGCTTTCTCAATCGACTCTCCAACGCCAACTGCGACGCCAAATTTAAAAAAACACCCTTTATGACCCTGTATATAGAATTTTCAGCAATTTTGTTAATGACGAGTTCATCGTGTACATTTTACTTTAAAACTAATTGCCTACTTTTGTAATTATCTCTCTCTCTCTGTGTGTAATTGTTGTAAACAGAAATACACTATTCTGAACAAAGCAAATGAAGGCATCTGCCTTCCAGCAATGCTGTTACTAAAATATCAAAGATAAATAAATGCATTTGAGTTTCTGAAGACAAATAATGTTGTTTACGTTAAACATTTTATTGGAGACAGTTTTCCTACTAATAAAATGCATTCGACAAAATTGAATGTTCAGTCTAGTCTGTGTAAATAAATATTTGCTTCATAACTAGATACATCAAGTTAAGAACTGTTCGACAAAATGTATTGGATTAAAATTTTTTGATTTGAAAGCAAAATGTGCTGTTATTGACATACATATGTAGATTAAACACTCTAAATTTTCCTTCTCTACAGTTGCCACCACCACTTTTGGCAAATAACGCAAAAATAATTTTTCATGTGGGACAAGGGTGAGTGAACATTTGCTGTCATTTATTGGTCCCAATAGGATGTTGCAGTTTAGTACACAAACACCGAATTTATTACATACTGTGTAAATCTGTCCCGTGTCTACTTTTAGGCGATGCATCTAATAGGTACATATTTGATTTTTGACTACAGTCTTGTTGTTTCGGCTACTGCAAAAAAATAGGATGTTGCAGTTTAGTACACAAACACCGAATTTATTACATACTGTGTAAATCTGTCCCGTGTCTACTTTTAGGCGATGCATCTAATATGTACATATTTGATTTTTGACTACAGTCTTGTTGTTTCGGCTACTGTAAAAATGCATCGTGTAATATTAAATTAGTTAAAAAATGGAGTGGACAATGACTCTCATGGTTCAGTTGGTAGCACTGGTTTAAATTTTCCCGTATTTGACAATCGTTATGTTTCTATTACAGCAACAATATTTAAACTAGGGCTGCCAACTGAACCGTGATAGTTTTTTTTATCGCACGGTACTAAGCACTGTTTAATTATTACTTATTAGCTGTCGTTTATTAAAAATGTATAAATTCACTTTTACGCAAGTAATTAAATTGACTTTTTTGCGTCTGTATGGAAGCTATTACAAAACCCATTTTGCCTGCTGTAATAGAAATTCGCGTTTTGAAACAAACTAGTGCAGTTGACTTTTTCAAAGTTGGTATTTCTGATCATGGAATGACGAAAATGAAATGTCAAAATAATTGTCAAAACTAAACGAATTTTAATTTAAGTTGTTTCCGTGGAATATACAATTGTTATAAACATTAATCGTTACATTAGACGTGTCTTGGGTAATTAGACTAATCCTAATCTCGTATTTATGGCGGGGTATGTACACTTGCTTTCAAAACTTTCGCGTACACCTATTTTTCGCTGTATTAAAAATCAGGGTTGTAATTAATCAACATTTAAACTTTTGAAAAATCAAAATGCCTCGACTGACAGAGCAAGACAGAGTTTTGATGCTTTCCAAATTAGAAGGGTTGCTACTCATAATGGGCTAAATAAAAGCACTGTTCTACAAGTAATAAGGAAAGAAGAGGTGGGAACAAGAAGGGACCGTGAGTAGAAGACCGATTATAATTTTTTTAATTGCTGTCAATGTCATCTTTAACCTAATCTCAAAATTACCCGTTCACACTGCTTAAATTTTGCAAAATCGTTGTTACTTGATTTTGAATGTGAACGCGAAAGTTTTGAAAGCAAGTGTATATACAAAATTGTCTTCGCTCATTTTTAATTTGGTAATAACAATTGAAGTTTGAATCTTCCAAACAATATAACATTTGATGTTGTTGTTGTTAAAAATGGCTTAAAAGGTGCAAAGTAGAAAAAATAATGTATAAGGTATTTGTTTTTGTTTCCGTTAACATACTATAACGTAACTTCAGGTGTCAAATCAGAGATGTCAAACGTCACAAGCCATGATGAATCAGTTATTTTGCAAAAAAGAGTTTGTTTAGAACTAACCAACCAAGGTTTCCTGGTTTTTTGTCGCACTTTAAATTAATGTAACGATTTAATTTACAATAAAATGATAATCAAAGCGATGTTATGCATCTGAAGGAAATGTCACCGAATACCAACTCAAAAGGCGTCGAGCGCTTGTAAAGAATAGTGAAAACCACGGTCTGTTCGACCACATTTTTTTGTTATTAAAAATAATCGAATACACAGGATTATTCACGTAAGATGAGGAGTCTGACCAGGTAAAAATGCAACCCAAAATACATTTTACAAAGCCATCCTAATTCCTAATACATTATCATCTATCTATATATATACAGTGCATTTTTTTAACTGTTGCCATAGGGAATTGCATGGTAAAACTTTTACCCCCTGTTAACTTTTGTTCTGATGAAAATATTCAAACCATATTTGGAACAAAGTTGGAAGATTTTTTAAACTATCGGAGAGTTTACAATTCAATATCCTAAACTGTTGAAAAAGTTGTGAAAAAAATTTTTAAAGCGCGCCGGAATAATAGTACGTCGAGCGGCCGCCAGAATAGCGTCCCTGTCGGCTCAACTCAACCAGCACCTGACCAAATTCCATTACAGTGCGACACTTACAAAATAGTCGAAGAAAAAAAAACATTTCGAACAATTCCTTTGATAATTTCTGTTAATTTGTTAAATTATTTGTGCGTTAACGTTGTCACGTTTGGTTTTTTTTATAAAGATATTTAATCATAGCCACGAGAATATCTCGCTATTTGATTTTTAAATGAAACTGACAAAAATCAAAAGTGGGGATAGGCAGTTGCTGGTTGAGCCGACAAGGACGCTATTCTGGCGGCCGCTCGACGTACTATTATTCCGGCGTGGTACAAATATTTTTTTCACAACTTTTTCGACAGTTTAGGATATTGAATTGTAATCTATCCGATAGTTTAAAAAATCTTCCAACTTTGTTCCAAAAATGGTTTGAATATTTTCATCAGAACAAAAGTTAACAGGGGGTATAAGTTTTACCATGCAATTCCCTATGGCAACAGTTAAAAAAAATGCACTGTATATATAAAACTGAATGTCTGTTTGTATATTTTGTATGCAAATCTACAGTTTTACTCCGATCTTGACGAAATTTTGTACACTTGATCTTCAAAACAAGAAGAAAATTATTGTCTTCTTTAATTTTACAAAAACCAACCCCTACTACCATTTTCAACCCTCTTAAGAAAAAATACAGTTTTTTCGAGTTGTTAATACCCTCACCTTCGTCACTTCACCCCTATTTCATCCTCTGAGTATATCGTCACCTTCGCCGCTTGACACCCACAAAAAGCAACCCCTATTATTATTTTTAAGCCTGTTAAGCACAAAAAAAGTTTTTTCGAATTGGAAATCGCGTTTGCATGATATGTTCAGGTGTCATAGTTACATTTGGTTGTTTATAAAAGTAGCAATTTCGCAAAATGTGTTTGAATGATTGTGTTTTACCGGAAGATGTCTTAAATGAAGCAGAACAAGCTTCAAATAGCTTAATACCGGAAAAATCAAAAGGCAGGTATCTGAAATCAAACGAGACAATCAAACAATAGGAGAATCTAAATAAGGTTACAACTGAAAATAAAAGGGTTATGTTGTGTTATTTTCATGAATTGGTAAGTGATCATAGTGTTAGTTTCTTATCGTATTGATCTTTTTGTTTATATAGTCGAAGAAAAAAGTAGTCTACAGTAAAGTTTTAATTATTCTTCGTAAAAAGACAAACTTCATATTGAAATTACTGCGTTTATAGCAATACATGAAAGTAGAAACATAATTTTAAAACATTCTGAAATTTGCGGGCAAAGTCGCGGGTAAAAGCTATTAATGCATATAAAACATAGATAGCTAAAAGCTATCAGCCTAATGAATGTCAAGTTCTGACAGAAAAATACCTCTCTCAACAAGGTATGATTTCATAACAATAATAAGCAATTAAAATCACAAAAGTAATGGGTAAGTAGGATCATGTCAGTTCTGTCATCGTTCGAAAACATTTTCAAATACATACTAAATATCAAAACACAATGTATGCTTTGTAAAATGTATTTTTAGTTGCATTTTTACCTGGTCAGGCTAGTCATCTTACGTGAATAACCCTGTACTTATATTTTTCATAATGAAGTTGAGTGGAAATTTAAGAGGGTGTTGATGTAATTGTTCTGTTTTATTTGTTCCCTTGTTAATGGCGAACTTGTTTGTTCGTTTAATTAACAATTTGCCAGAATAAATTGTCCGGCGAAGGTTGTGACATATCAAACGTTCCTACGCAGATAATGTCTGGTAATGAATTATTGATTCTTTTTAAAATTGTTCTGTATTAATTTAAATTATCAAATGACATGTTATAAACATAAAATTAATAGATAATTTTGTGTTTTATAAAAAGTGTAAAGTAAAATCTGTTTGTAATGACTAATGAGATATATATTTAATAATAAAAATATCTGTGGTCAGGTGAAGTGGTGTTTCCTTTTGTTTCCGTCAGGATGTGACGTCATTTTAACATACCTACAAACTAAAAATGCGACTCCTTCCAAAAAAAAACATGGCTTCTTCTTTCTATTTTGCACCTTTAACACAGTCAGTATAAGACTCAAACGGGTTTCGAAAATCAGTTCTTTTCGATACCGGTTTCAGGAACTGTTTCCATTTGCAACTTAAAATAATGTGTAACTGCAAATGTACTAAATCTGTATTTAAATGTCTGCACTTGGTGAACAAAGCGAAGAAATAATTAATTTCATTTTGCTAACCTTTTATATTACTACCCATTCAACGTGCGTTGGCGGCTCCGGTACATTTCGTAGGTGGGTGCTGAAATGTTAGCGGACTTCTTAATTTGAATGTAATAAACTTATGCTACGTAGGTGTTGTGTTCATAACCGACGCTACCCCATATTATATTTCTGCCCAAATTTTCAATTGCATAGTTTTAACAAAACCTAGCCACCTACGTATTGATTATTATCTATAGATATAATATCGGGCGTTCAAATGAAATCCTGGGCTGAGTAGGCGTTGCAAAAATTAAACCGTTTAGAACAGTGTAAAGTTTGAATTTCTCGCCGTTTGACACGAATGACATTTGTTTATGTTTAATCGGGACATAATTGAACATGTTTGTTTTCAGCAAAGGGTGCTCTTAGATATTTGCTTCGTGAATAGGAATCGTTACGTTATTCTATTTTTGATGTAAAATATTGCAAAGGAAGAAAAAAAAGACAGATTATTTTGTTCTAAATTTTAGGTTAGCTGTCAACATGCTCCAATTAATCTACGCTTTAAAAAAGCACAACAATTGACGGTTTCCAACGCCTTCCCAGCCCAGGATTTCATTTGAACGCGCGATACAACTACAACGTCCGCCGTTATTGAATTATTTGCTATTTAGGTCAATAACATTTTAAATACAAATTCATCTACATCTGGCGATAAATTGACGAAATTACGAAACGCGCGCCAGCGTTACGAAAAAAAATATTTGGTGTTGGAGAAACAATTAAATGTTGTCTTTTAGATTAATAAGTTATCATTTTGAAAATGTAACTGCTAGATTATGCTGATATGTAAAACATACGAGTATTTTATAGTTTATTATACAGTCTACAGAATAATTTATTATTTTAGAGAAGCGACAATTTGTAATAAATACTAAAATAAATACAACAATCTATAGTTATTTTTGTATTAAGTGCGCAAAATGATTGTTTTTTGTTGGGGCATGAGAATGAGTTTTTGGTCGAGAACGTCAGGTCGAGACTTTAAACATTCGAATGCAACAAAACAATCATCTTTCGCACGAAATACAAACACTATTTTTAATTTTTGTAAAATTTTCATTGGATGCTAAAATATTCGTCAAAAATGACATACTTTGCAACTTGATAACGATGCCTAAATGTCACGTTTTTTTGACGGTTGCAGAAAAGTGTTTTATTCTAACAGAGTAATTAGATCTTTCATTGCATAAATGCTAATATTTACATTATATTACTAGTTATTTGTATCACAAGGCTAGAAAATGCCATTTTGCAAGTGCAAGCACGGTTTGTGAAGCAGGGGCGTCAGCTGAGGCGCCACAAGTGCGAGCATTTGCAAAACATTTTCTAGCCATGTAATAAACAAAACTTTTTCGGTCGACAATTTATTTAAAGCAAAATATAATAATTTTTTTCTACAACCGTCAAAAAAAACGCGACATTTATGCATCATTATCAAGTCGCAAAGTACCTATGTCATTTTTTTATATATCAAAATTGTTGTCAAAAAGTTTCCTTGGATGTTTTAATATTTTTATTCACTGTTTTTACGGTGAAAATAGTACTTTATTTAACGAGGTTGTGTGTAAATTGGGCCTTTTTTGGCATGAGTGGGTCAGTTTAAAACGCGAGTGAAACGAGCGTTTTAAAGGCCCACGAGTGCCAAAAAAGGCTCAATTTACATACAAACGAGTTGAATACAACGTTTTTTTGTTCGACCAGTCCCTTAAAGACTCCAAATCACTCAAAATCTTTAAATTCTTAAAATTCGTTCACACAGGAGAAAATTCTCAAATTTTGACAGTGTCGAACAAAAAATGCTATTTTCGAGACGATTTAGGCCCGGTAGTATAAAGCATAGTTAACATCGTGTCAGCTAACAACGTGTCAAGTCGGAAATCCGCCCATTTGATTGGTTGATTCAAATAAAATGTTAAATATCCTCCAATCAGATCGCTTGACATTATATTAACTTTAACAACGACTTGACATCGCTTTATGTAATCGGGCCTTAGAGTATTTAGACTAATGGAAAATCAGTTTTTTTATTCGACACTGTCAGAATTTGAGAATTTTCTCCTATGTGAACGGATTTTGATAAATGTCACAACTTGTCAAAACGAAACGTCAAGCTAATTTTAAAGGTTTTAAGCGATTTGGAGCCTTTAAGGGGCTCGTCGAACAAAAAAACGTTGTATTCAACTCGTTCGTGTGTAAATTGGGGCTTTTTTGGCACTCGTGGGCCTTGCGTGCCAAAAAAGGCCCAATTTACAAACAAACTCGTCAAATAAACTACTATTTCTAGACGGATACCGAAAAACATTTTATTTTTTAGTAACACGATATTGTTTCTTTTCGTCATAGATACACATTATGAAAAACAACTCATAACTCCCTTGGGATATTTCAAATTTTTTCGCCTTCACCATTGTTTACAACAAGCTCGTGAGAACGAAACTATTGCAACCATAGAATCACGCAATCTTCCCTGCAAAATATTTTTAAGAAAGTTTTAACTGTTAAGTACAGACTAAAAATAAAATATTGTATGCACCACGGGAGATACTCATGTTTTTCCCTTCGGTTGACTTATAAACCTCGGGCCAAAGGCCCTCGTTGTATAACCGCGTCAACCTCAGAGAAAAATCATGTTCATATCTCCCTTAATGCATACATATCTATTATTTACGCCTAAACATAACACTTTCGCCCACATGTTATGTACAAAATTTTATCTAAGACCGCCCCGAATTAAAAAAAATCTTATTTATTTCCGCCAGTTTCATTACTCCACTCAGTGGAATAATGACTTACATATCCCACTGAGTGGGGTAATGAAGCTCACTTATCCCACTGAGTGGAGTAATGAAATGCGTCCGGTAATGAAGTTCTTTATTCCACTCAAATGAGTGGGATACGTGTCATTTATCCCACGGGATTAGATAAAAATTGTTTATTCCATGAAATTGTATACAATTACATATTGTAAAATCTAATTATTATTGAAGCATTCAACAATGATAGGTGAACTTATTCAGTTTTGGCCTGCAAGAATAAATATATTACAAAATATCCCTATGTTCTAAACCAGGAAATGTCTTTGGTAGTCCACAGTTGAGATGTAATTAACAGATTTGTTCAGACTGAAATTGTAAATAAAGGAAAATCAACTGAAGGCTTCCAGAATCTAAAGATTTAAGTTTAAAGGCTACAGGAGGCAATATAATTGAAAAAGGGTAATTAAGTATCTGGAATACAATTTTAATCAATTGAACAGACAAAATTTGTTGTGAGGTGATTTGACATTAATTATTACAATTTTTTAGTTTAAATTACGATTTATTACTTATTTGGCAACCTGCGAGTAATCACATAGATTTATCTTTAGTAGAGGATATACGCTATGAGTTTTAGGTATAGCAAATTGCACAGTCAACTACCATGTGAGAATATTTTACAATAATCTTGTGGAGTATTACTTAGAAATATACTAAATGACAAAAAAAAACGAAACACATACAAGGGGTTTGATTTTTGAGATGAAATTTAGCAGATAGCTGAAGGGTCTAACAAGCAACAAATGATGAAAATTTAAACGAAATTCGACAAGAAGTAATAATTTTTTTCTTCTGCTCTGTTGATTACAACTTAATTATTTCTGGCATTTTTTGAAACGTTTTCAAACTGCAGAAAGCTGTATCACGTGTAAAGAGTAGCAAAGTATGCCCCCAGTTGGAAGAACGAGGGCCCATAATTGGTCTACGAGAAGCAGGATTTCCATACTGATAAATTGCAGCTCAGGTTAACGGACAACTGAGTACTGTGTTGCCCTGTTGTCAGGCATTGTTTGAAGAAGGAAGAGAAGCTCGTGTTCCCGGGTCAGATCGACGAAGAAGCACAACAGCAGCTCAAGAGTCAAGACCGATATTTAACAATAATGGAATCAAGAGACCGTCACAATTCTACACGTCGAGTAGGAGATGAGTGGTTTGGTGTTGAGGGTTGGCCGATACACATGTGATCCATATATCGTCCCATTAGGTCGTTTGGACTTCAATCGTACCGTCTACATTTGGTGCTGCCTTTACCAGCAGAACACAAACGGCAACGACTAGATTGGTGCCGGACACTAGAACACTGGGACATCGAAAGGAACACTATTGTCTTTTCTGATGAATCCCGATTTTGTTGGGACATTGTGATGGTCGGCAAAGGGTTAGGAGACGACGTAGTGAATGGCGAAATTTTGAGTTTTTTGTGGTCCGCCACGTAGCTCGCACTGGAGGCATTATGGTTTGGGGCTCTATGTGTTACGGAAGTAGATCTCCTCTGATATTCATCCAGGGCTCCATGACTACACAGTGATACATTCAAGAAGTTTTGCAACCGGTAATAATTCCTTTTGCATATGGCCACGAAGGAACCCTCTTCCAACAAGATAACTCTAGACCACATATAGCTCGGATATCTATGAAATGTCTAGAAGAAGCTAGCGTAGATGTGCCTCCCTGGTTGCCCCGTTCGGAGAGATCTATCGCCCATCGAACATGTGTGGGACATGATAAGGAGAAAAATTTCAAATTTAGCTCGTCCCCCACACACTAGCACAACTTAGGTATGAAGTTCAGGTTGCGTAGGATAGTGTGCCTCAGGAGGATATCGATTACCTAATCAGATCTATGCTTCGTCGAGTGGCAAAGTGCATAAACACACGTGGAGGGGCTACTCATTAATTAACATTTCAATTGTTTTATGTGACACAAATTTGTTCCAATTTTCATCGTTTGTATATTTAGTTGATATAAATTAGTATACCAAGTTTCGTCTTAAAAATCAAACTCCTTGTATGTGTTTCGTTTTTTTTTTGTGTCATTTAGTATATTAATAATTGAATTGTTGAATAATTTGTTGCAAACATTAATCTAAATAACAATATTAACCACTCATTATGAGCGCAAAAATTTGAAACAACAGAAATGGAACAGACAAACTACTTGGGATAATCTCCATTTGTCCGCCGATTTTCCTTTTTGTGCAATGACGTCATCGGATTTTTATTTCAATTCATTCTTTTTTTGCAGATTTGGATAAATTCCCAATTCTGATTTACGCCTATGTATGTAGCACGTGTGACACCTAGATTGATGATTCCCCAGATATCGTCAGCCAAATTCCAATTTTACACCGAAATTTCCACAAAAAAATCTTTAATAAGCAAATTCTATCGGGTGTTTTTTTAAATTTCACCTCATAGTAGGCGTTGAAGAGTCGATTGTGAACGCACTATACAGGTTACGGATCACGGATCAGCTGTTTAAATCTTACGTTTTACACGAGTGATGCGTTCACAATCGACTCTTCAACGCCTACTACGAGGTGAAATTTTAAAAAACACCCGATACATATGACAAGGGATTAACGTGCATCCTACTGTAATTATTGACCTTGCTGCTCTCGAGAAAATCGATTGAATTAAACCTAATATATAAGTTTTAACAATTTAATTAATATAATATATAAGTAGTAGGTGTAAAAGAAATGAAGCGATAAAAAGGTGAATACATGTTTGCAATTATTACATATTTGTTTAATTTAAATGCGGCAAAATTTACGTTCGTCGTTTTGCTTATTTTTGTTTATGTTATGTACAAAACGTGGGAGGGTATTTGAAGGGAAATTCTAAAAAGCAGCAGAGTGAAAAACAAACAATGCCGCAGAGACAGAGTCGGAAGCTCGGTTGACTCGATTACTGTGAGGGCAATTCCATGCGTAAATACAACCGTTTTCATCTTTCGCGTGAAAATCCCACTTAAAATTTGCAGATAAAACATTTTTACACAACCGGAGGATTCCGGGCGATAATACATCACTGGCTGTTTCAGACCATGATAATCCGATGTGAAAAGTTGACATAGTTTTGTATTGTCTCACCTTTTTCGCAGTATTCCCCTTCGTAGTCGGGGTTGCGACATTCGCAGATGGGACCGCTGTCGGTAGATATACAGATGCCGCCGTGTTGGCAAGGGTCCCGAATTTCGCAGGCGTCGCTGCTGTTGCCCCGCAGAATCTGTAACACAGTGGAGTATTCTTTTCAGGACACGAACATTTCAAATTGGATTTGTGGAGAGTTTGCATGAATGAAACTTTATTCGTCGAATTTTAATAAAAACAGATTCCGAAACTTATCGGGCGATAATCAAATTTTTACTAAATGAACTACGTACTGTTCGTTGCAAAAAAAAAACAGGAAGGGAAAATTTTGTTTGGTTTTGTCCATTTGTCAATGAATTGTCTACTTGACAATACCTACAGAATAATTTTTAAAAATGTAATTAAATTTTGACCATAATGTAAACCTATTGTCCTTCTATCAATTTGTACTTTGGCTTTTAAATATTTTTTGCAATGCCTCATTTGAATGAAGTAGATAGGGCCAGAATAGGGGCCTAGCTTGAAAGCGGTAGGAAAATTGATCTGACAGCAGAATTTGGAGTTGGAAAAAGTACAATATCGCGAATTGAAAAAAATGGGAATATGAGAGAAGCATTAAACGCAAGGCGAGTTTTGGTCGACCAAAAGAGGCAGATGAAGACCAAAATAGAAAACGAATCAATTTTTTGCGACAAAATCCAATTAACATTGCTGCTGCTTTTCTCACCAATATTCATAAAGAACAAAGAGTTGGTTTTGCCCTTCAATTTCTTCAGAAGGAAAATTTTTGAAATATGAAGACAAATTTTACTCATAATAATAAAATTAAAATTATTATAATTAGAACTTTTTTCTATTCATTTTCCTTTTGTATTGGGATATGCAATTTGCTTCTTGTTTTTGACAGAAAATCCAACTAATTTATTGCAGCAAAAAATAAATAGCAATCCATTGCATGGTCCGCTTACGCATGGCAAAGCATAGGAACGTCAAATGGGAAAACAGTGCTCTTGTCATTCAACCAACTTATAACAGCACAACGTGCACAATAGATATTTGGGAATCCAAGATTTGTCATGATTTTTAATTTTAATAAAAGTATTATAGTACGCTTCTTCTATTGTAGACGTAATATTTCACTTATACTGCTGAATGGCTAGATCTCCGCAAAAATAACAAAAACTATTCGGATCATTTATGCACTGTGAATATTAAATGTAAGACAACAAGAATGACAAGAAATCGACGCAATTTAATTTAAACAATCCCTCTGTACTCTCTTATATTCCCCAAAATGGCATTTCTACGAATTTCTTAAATATGATCAGTTTACAAAGAAAAAGAGGCATAATTTAAAAGTTGTGACACATGAAATATCTCAAGACTGCTTCATGGCTCTTCAAACAGCTAGAACTACATTTACTTCTGAATATGACATTAAGGGGATACATTGAAAAAAATATCGTCAAATCTTGTAACAAAATTGTATGTTTTGGACAAATATTAGAATTCAAAATTTCTCAAAATTCTGACGTGATGGAATAATTTTGAAAATATGTATAGACTCAGCATAAAAAAGTACATACGGTACACCCAACAGAATATAAGAAAATTTTTCTTTGTTGACCAGTGTAATTAATTCAATTTGTTTTTCATTTTGTTTTTTCATAATAGCCAAGCATTTGTTTCAGACTGAAACCACCTGCATCTACAGTATTAAATTAAAAGGAAGGCGCAAACAACTGGTACATGTCTCGGGAAGAAATTTAATTGCCTAATTAATTTACAATTTTCACTTTCCTGTGGTTGGTTCCTTCTTTATACAGCTTTTGTAATTCAACTGTTTTGTAAGTTAATTAGAAAACAAATTATTTAAATAATCTCGCGAACTTTTTTTCACAGACCCTTTCAAACCAGGAGACATTAGTTTAATAGTCAATGAGCAAAACGTTCGAGAAGCTATCAATTCATTTCCTGCCGGTTCTTCACCAGGTTTAGATGGCATGAGACCACAATACTTGAAAGATATCATATCTTTGTCAGCGGGTGAAGCAGGTCAGAAGGCACTAAGAGCTTTAACCAAACTGTGCAATTTTTTATTATCTGGGCAACTTCCTTCAGAAATCTGCCATTTATTGTATGGTGCGTCTTTATGTGCCCTTAACAAAAAAGATGGAGGAATTAGACCGATCGCTATCGGAAACTGTTTGCGAAGATTGACCTCAAAGCTAGCCTGTTTTCAAAGTCGAAATATTGTAAATTCGTATTTATCTCCACACCAACTTGGAGTTGCAACTAAACTAGGATGCGAAGCAGCAATTCATACCACACGAACCTTTGTTAATAACGATCAAAACCGTGGCAAAGTTCTTCTTAAATTAGATTTCAAAAATGCCTTTAACTCAGTCGAACGGGATTGTATTCTGAAAGAAGTCCAATGTCATACCCCACTTCTGTACCCTTATCTTTATCAATGCTATAGAAATCCTTCAACTTTATTTTTCGGTAATCATTTAATTTCTTCTTCTGTTGGAGCTCAGCAAGGAGATCCCTGCGGTCCCATGATTTTTAGTCTTGCCATTCAACCAATTATTTTATCTTTGGATTCTCAAATGAATATATGGTATTTAGATGATGGAACCTTAGCTGATTACCCAGAAGTAGTTTTATCCGACTTTAAGAAAGTTATAAATTTATCTCAGGAAATTGGCCTTGAATTAAACTTTAACAAATGCGAGATCTTTTGCTGTTCTGGAGACACAGATTTAAAAGTCATAAAGGAATTTCAAAATTTAGCACCAGGCATTAAAATCTGTGACCGAGAAAGTTTATCTCTTTTAGGCTCTCCAATCTTTGACCAAGGTTTCAAAAACACCGTCGAAAAAACTATAATTACAGTTGAAAATCTTTTAAACAAAGCTGAACTCCTTAACAGACACATGGCTTATACTTTAATCAAAAACTGTCTTTTCATACCAAAATTTAATTTTTTATTAAGAACAACTCCATTTTGGAAATTTTCTAATTATGTTAATTCAATTGATTCTTCTTTAAAGTCTTGTTTAGAGAGAATACTTAATTTACGTTTAACTGATTTACAATGGCGTCAGTCCACTTTACCGATTAGATTTGGTGGTCTGGGAATTCGTCGCATTTCCGATATTTGCCTCCCTGCTTTCCTATCTTCAATTAATGGGGTTAAAAAGCTTGTTTCTTTATTACTAAACTCAAAGGATAATGAGCTTAATATTCACCATTATGATGAAGCTTTAGCAGCCTGGGGTGTAGCAAATGAGAACGAAATACCAACAATTCCACAATTTCAGAAGAATTGGGATAATATTAATATCAAAGGAGTAATTGCCAATGACTTAATCTTTAATTCACCTAGAGACTTGGCTCGTTTTAAAGCTTTGCAATGCAGAGAATCAGGATCTTGGTTACATGCAATACCTTCTCCTAATATTGGTACTCTTTTAGATAACACTTCCTTCCAAGTTTGTATTGGTTTAAGATTGGGTTGTAATCTTTGTACACCTCATATTTGCAAATGCAATGCGAAAGTTGACGAAATTGGCACCCACGGTCTAAGTTGTTTCAAAAGCAGTGGTAGATTTTCAAGACACACTGAAATTAATTCCATTATCAATCGGTCTTTAACTTCAATTCATGTGAATTCAACTTTAGAACCAAACGGACTGTCTCGGGATGACGGAAAACGCCCAGATGGGATGACTTTAGTACCGTGGATTAAAGGTCAACCTTTGGTTTGGGACGTTACTGTTGTAGATACACTTGCAGACAGTTACGTATTGAAATCATCTGAAGTCTCAGGTTTTGCCGCTGAAATGGCTTGCAAACGCAAACATAGCAAATATAGTTCAATCATTTCGTCAAACTACGTGTTTAAAGGTTTAGCATTTGAAACCTTAGGCCCTTGGTGCAAAGAAGCCATCGATTTCATTAATGTCATCGGAAACCGACTTATCGCGGAATCAGGCGATTCAAAATCAAAGAAATTCCTTTTCGAGAGGATTTCCCTTGCCATTCAACGTGGAAACGCTGCAAGCATTCGGGGCACTTTTCCAGATTCCGCAATATTATCGGAAATTTTTGTATTATAAAACAAAAATGTTTATGTAATTATGTTTTAAATTAAATTTTGTTTTTTAATTTAAATGATTTATCGCAGTAACGCTGGATGGATGTTGTCAATTAAAATTACATTATTGACATGTAACAGGATTGTAACGAGTGTTAAAAAAAATTGTGGCCAAGTAGATTATCTTCTCTCACTTTCACAAACTCTGTCAGATACATAACCTCACTTTGATCATCATTTTATTGTAAATTAAATGATTAATCATCATGTATTGCTAAAAATAATTCACATTCACATTTATAGCTTGTCAACAAAATATAATTATGTTTAGATCAAAGGAGCATTTTATTTCTTTTCTTATTGTAAGCTATTTTTTCTATTTTAACAATTTTTAACTACGCCAGGTCGACTCGCTTCTTGTTGTAAATAATTAACAAGATTTCTGGATGTAATTGTATTCCACTTGTTCGAAACGTAAAGCGTGGAGATTTATATCAAACACTTCTCTTCTGTGCAACTTCTTCTGCGTGAATTGTCTATTGTCTAAATCAAGCAACAGCGAGCGGATTCATTAATGTTAAATAGTTGCTCTTGTACATACTCTGGTACGCAAATACGAGTATAAAATTATTATCACCCTTAATTACAAAAAAAAATGTTGCAATATAATTTGTTTTTAATTATGTGTGTGTAAATAAAATAGCACATTAATATTGAAGTGATTCGGAAGTCACGTTAAGCCATTGGTCCCGGTCTATTGAGTTGGTCATCATGCCCCTCATAGATTTGTAAACCAGTCCTAGACTGTGTAACAAATTAATTTTTTTTTTCTAGCTTTAACACTACCCAATTAGATTTTTTGATAGCTCTACAGGAATATTACAATATTTCGTTCGCATATTGTTCAGGCACCTTGAAATTAACCAATGAAATAAAATTTGCAAGAAATTCAAATATAGTTAAGAAACTTTGTTGCTATTTTAGGGGCAAACTTGTTTTGACCCAATGTTAACTGTGCAGTAGCACGCAACACGATGTCAGCAATGTGAAATACGTAGATAAAATACAATTATAACATATCTCTTTGCAGTTTAATTTTTAAGGTCAATGAAAGATTTTCAAAGATATTTCAACTTATTTTGTTGATATACTCTTTTCACTTTTTATGTTTTAAAGAAGAGTACATGAATACCCGTTATTTATTTAAAATATTATTTGTCCGATGTATGTACGACTGCAACTCAACAACTTAATCTTTGTAAGATTTGCTTACCTATCATCTTCAAATAATTCTCATCCATCAGATTTTAAACAATTCGGTTGAAGAAAAATAATAAATCGTGCTTAATTGGTATTCTAAATGTGTAGTTAAACCGGAAGAAATTGTCTCACAAAAGAATAACTTCGTTAACTTCGATGAAAACAAGTGTGAAATAATAGTTATTAGGCCTTAAAATCCTCGCTACGCTCGTATTTCAATCTGGTCTCTCGGGCAATTAGAAAAGTCCAATTTACACAGAAACGAGTTGCATACAAAATTTTATTGTTTGAAATTACGTCCCCAAAGCTTCCAAATCTATTAAAAATGATTTCGCATTTGCTTTTGCCAGTTTTGACAAATTTTTCAAGAAATGTCACTTTGAATGTGTTGTCTAGGGCAACAGTTGGTTATCTGCTATTTTTTGCTTTAGAGCAGTTAGGAGGCAGTTTACAAAAGAGAAAAATAAGAATTTATGACAGTTGAAAGCAATAAAATTATATTTATATCTACTTAATTACAATCCTCACTAACATAAGATTCCAATTCTTTCAGTTCTCAAATTAAAATTAATAGCTTTTTAAACATTTGTATCTGACTATTGTTCAAAAAATTTGTTGTCAAGAAGGTGGTGGTTTCCTCTTCAAACGCAGATCGTCTTTATTGTAGGTATGCTTTGACATTTCCTTCAGATGCCTAACTTCACACTTTTGTTTGTTTGTTGTATAAATGACATTTGACATCATTTGTTACGTAACTATAGTAACTAATAATAACCAAAGATTATTTAATAGTATATTATACACCAAGGTGGAGAAGTTCATGATTATAGCCAGAGCGCCAAGATTACATCCCGAGGCGCGCCGAGGCTATAAGGGACTTCTCTACCGTGGTTTATATATGTACTATTTTTTTCACTAGGTACTAAATACATTAAAAGCCTTTCTGATAACAATTATTAATAAAATCATTTTGTCAGATGCGATGTCATTTCTAAACGGTTGCTATGATAATCGTCTATGTTAACCAATCAAATAAGCGACAATCTTTCGTTGTTAGGTGACGGTTGTTCATTATTAACCAGTAGGAGAGAAACTCTACTCTTGGGTTCGGTTCAGGAGTAAATAATGACGCCTTCTCAGACTAGTAGTGAAAAAAATTATTTTTTATTATACCTGAATCATAATCCCTGTTTTTGACACTTAAATGCGTGCGAAAAAGAGCCTTTAAAACACTAAAGCTTTAAAGGTTGCTTAGGCAACAACAAATTCACCTATATTTTAAAGAATGATAAATACACCATTTCTATATCAACGATTACTTTGGAAAAGGTATGTCAATTTACTTTTTTTGTTATAATTTTCAGATTATAGTGCAGGTATAACAAAAAACAGCGTATGATACACGTTTTAAAGCACTTGCGAGTTAAACTCGTCGCGCGTGCTTTAAAGGGTTCCTTGCATCGTAGTATACTATTACTTAATAAGTACGACTACAGAAAAATTATTATCATTGTGCATTACAATGTATTTTATTAGTTTAAATAGAAGAATTTATAATGCAGAAACTAACGTAAAAAAATAAGAAAAAAGATCAAGATAATCCACATTTTTCTATGTTGTTAATGCTTAGACAAAACAGAAATATAATACAAAAAATCGAATAAGCCATAACTGTCATGGTTCAGTTGGGAGCATTAGTATTGCTGTTGTCAAAGAAACGAATTTAAGTCCCTAACTTCTAATAGAGAAACTTGACCATTGTCAAAGACAGCAATAAGGCGTGATCAAGAATGACTGAATCTGTTGGTAACAATGAAAATTTTTGGTATCCCTGTAATCTAAACGCATTTTCGGTTATCAACTTTGATAGTGTTGACAGACAAATTTGAAACTTACCATCAAAGATTCATTTTTGTAATAGTATAAACATTTCCGACATAGTTTAAATAATTTAATGTCGTGTCAAGTTAAAACATCCGGCCGATGCCGGATATCATTCAACTGTTTCATTACCAACAGACTCAGTCATTGTTGATTACGCTGTAGCTATGCCAACTGAACCAGACAGTCATATGGCTTACTCGATAATTTTTCCTTTTTTAGATACGTTCATTTTTATAGTTTTTGAAACACAATTTAGCTTATCAGTAGGTGTCGCTTTCAACTACCAGAAAATAACTTTGGGAAAACATATTCTAGATGCGACTACGTATACAAAATTAACAAAAGATGTGATTCTGCACCTGCAGGTCGTTGTGTTACTCCATGCATGCAATATTACGAGTATAAGACTTTGGACATCAACTCCAAAAGCAATTGCGTTTTTATATTGTTGCTGCCAAAATGTAGAGTTAAGGCGGCCTTACACCAAGGTGACAATTGGCAACATGTAGCACGCAACATTTTTTGGTAATGACTGGCAACATTTCTACAAAATGTTGCGTGCTACATGTTGCCAATTGTTGCCTTTGTGTAAGGTCGCCTTACCATCTTTAAATAATGATATGTTTCCTATTTTTAGTTTGATGTTTGATGAGTCGAATTCCAAATGTTGTTTCAATTTTCTAATGATATGTTCAGAGTTAACTCACTTTAGTTACCACTTGCTAGGTCTCCACGACGAGGTTTTGTAAAAATGGGTTCTCTGTAAATATTGTTGTAACAATTTTGTATCTGGTATGTAGCAAGTTTGAACCGCATTCCTAGGAACTGAAATTCAATATTTTTTTTATTGCAATAAATACCAATTTTTAATTTTTATATTACATTGGACAAACTCAATACACAATGTCGTTCTTTCCCACACTTGTTGTCTAAGTATTATAATATAAATTGAAGCAACATCTTTTTGAGATTAAAACCGAATGGTACTGGTTTGAGTTACATGCAGTGATGACAGATCAAGATTAGGTACTGTTAGCAGAAGAGAACTTACTTTCTTTAGTCATTTTGAATTACACATTTTTTAAGTAATGACTTTGCAAGGTAATGAATAAATTTGGATAACCAATTATTTGACATGCAGCGCATCCCGTTAAAACTACATGGGTAAGGAACCGGAAGCATTGGGTCCATTCAGAATATGCATACATTGCCTTCAGTATTTCATTTTAGATGTCTGAAGAATGTTTTGTGTCATGACAGCGGCTATGTGGGTCTCCGCAGCGGTTTCCGGAAAACTGAATCCGGTTGTCAACCTAGTCCTGTACCCTTAACGCAGCATCTGGCTTAGGTGTTATACGTGATCTTGGCAATTGTCTCAAAAATACGATAGTATCGTATAAATGACAAAATAATTCGGTGTGGAAATTCATGCAATTATCAGAACGTAACAGTATGAATTAGTAAAAACTATTACGATGCGATCCAAAAGTCTTTCTATCAAGTAAGCCATGACTTTATTATTATTACACCATAAAATAAAAAAACGTCAAATTAAAAAAATCAAAGATACGGACAAGCTAATAATAGTTATTTACACAATTAGTGGGATAAAAGCAATATTACAGGATTCGAGTGTGAAGATTGCAGATGACGAGGGCGTTAGCCCGAGTTCATCTGTAATCACACGAGTTTCCTGTAATATGCTTTAGCCCACGTGTTATGTACAAAATTTTATCTAAGACCGCCCCGAATTAAAAAAAAGAGGTAAATCTCATTTATTTCCGCCAGTTTCATTACACCACTCAGTGGAATAATGACTTACTTATCCCACTGAGTGGGGTAATGAAGCCCACTTATCCCACTGAGTGGAGTAATGAAATGTGTCCGGTAATGAAGTTCCTTATTCCACTCAAATGAGTGGGATAAGTGTCATTTATCCCACGGGATTAGATAAAACATATTTTTAATTTTCATTTAAATACGCGCCAAATATACTGCAGCCAACGACATTCGTTTCCACTATCATGGCCACTTGATAGAAAGACTTTTGGATCGCTCGGTACTACTAGAAGTTTAAGGTTTACACGTACGTACGTACATACATTTTTTTCATAATTGTTTCTGTAAAATAAAATTATGTATCATAAAAAAAATATGAATTAAGTAACGTCCATTTTCTACTGTTTTTGTGTAACTTACGCAAAAGCTAAAAGTCAAAAATGTCATCATATTGCAGTGTGTGCATTTAGAATTCTTTTACAATTATTTCCATAACATTAGTGGATAGAATGTTCAAAGCGATAATGAGGCACTACTAGGTGTTTTACTAGAAATCAAACAACGTTCACAATGTATTGGAGGCATGCGAGGCATGTTTCCCCTATAAACCATCCATTAACTATAAATTTATGAAGGAAAAAAAGTGACTATAGAACACAGACAAGTCAGGTTTGCGCTGCAAATTTCTTCGGTCTGAAACGCTTTCAGACCTGCTCTGAAGAAGTTACCAACATGACTAAGGAAACGTCAAGAAATTTACGTGGACGTGGTAGTTGGCTGTGTACCTATATGCATGCATATAAATTTGCCGCTTCTTCTGGATTTATAAATTAGACATTAGTCAGCTCGCACTTTTAGTTTGCGGTTTTAGTTGTTTATCATTTTTCAAAGTGTGAATTACGGTGTTCTGAATTAGTTAAAGTAGCAAAAGAGTCTTTTTTAAGGCCACGTCGTACAGGACATTAATTTATTATTAATTACGACAATTTCTTGCTTTACTGGTTTTAGACAACCAATTAATTAGAGGAAACATTTTAAAATAATACAGGCATCCTATGTGTAGGTAGAAAATTTCTCCAGCACACTACGATGTTAGAAACATTTATGATTTCCTGCGTATGCAATATATGCCACAGATACACGCCTGAATGAATATTGATATATTTTTTTCTTGCCTTTTGCGTTAGGGCGCTACTGATTTTTGCCTATAATCATATACAATATTGATAAGGAATCTTCTAAGTTACGAATAGCGACGGCAAGACGATAGCTGTAATGGAAACCTGCGTCCTCATTTCTCAATGCAAAAGAAAAGGATGTGCAGCAGAAGCAGAGAAGGCGGAAGAGTAGACAGATCAATATACGTGGACGAAAGTGCTGGGCGTGTCGGACGTGTGACCACGTGGCTTTTATGTGCATTTGCCGTCAGGTAGTGTCATGTACAAGAGATATGTACAAGAACTTTAGAAAAGATGTGGCAACTTTAGAAAATTTGTGAAGGAAATTACGAGGGTGGTTCACCGTTTATTGTCCGAGTCATGAAAACATCGGCAAATTTAAGCAATTTTGTTTTCCAATGTAGTCACCTAGAACATCAATACAGTTCTTTGATGTCCTCAGAAAAAAAAATGTATCGTGGATCAAATCAATGTTTTCTTGTGTCAGAGTTTTACCGTGTGCTGCGAATGGTGCGTGTTGGCAAAGTGTAAAGTCTCTGGAGCAGTTCGTAAACATTTGACATAAAGGTGTAGATTCGCTCGCTCTTTTACTCATATACATTCTTTTTTATTTTATTACTAACTTTATCGATCCTTATCCATTTTTTAAAAGAGATAAATGTCACTAATGGACCGGCCAATTTAAATGCACGAATCAAATGTTATATAAATTACTGTTAATAATTGACCATCCACTTTTTTATTTATGAGTCAACCCCTCCTGTATCAATGATAATTAGTGAGGAACAGAGGAATAACCTTTTGTTTCCAATCACTTAAGAAATTATAATTATAAATTATACTTAGAAAATTATACTTTACACAAATGTTTTAATTTTTTGCTGTTCACAATCACTATAATTAATAACAATTGCAGACCAATGAAAAACTACAGAAAATTTACAGAACAACTGTCACGAAGGTAAGCGTAATGGATATTCAAACCACTTGCCGCCAATTTTTCATCAAATGCGTCCATTTGACAAAAAACCTACCTGACAAATTTGAATTTTTAAAGAGAGCTAATCTGATTGGTCAAATTATCTAATTATACGTAAAAACCTTGGAGTTTGCAAGAATTTGATAATTACACTAGTTTACAAAATTTCACTTTTTGTCTGTTGCCACAAATTTAATGGCTGAATATGAAAGCTTTGTAGGCTCTTTTTTTATATCTGCCGTCAGAATCTTATCAACAGCTATTGTGATTTTTTCGAATATTACTTCACATAATGTTTCGGTATATTTTGATCACTGATCAGGATCACTGTGTACGACTATTAACGGAAGTGCAGTTGGAATGAGTTCTTCAAGAAGGTTTTGCTTCAACGATCCGCAACATTTCTGCTACATATGTGGCCAGTATACTTTGGAAAATCTAGGAAAACAATTTCTGATTTTGTCATAAGTGCCTACTTTTTGTACTTTGCCATGCCTTTGGATAAAAATAACAAGTCGTGGGCTCCTAATTGTGTATATAAATCGTGTGTCGAATACTTAAGACTGTGGAACAGAGGTAAAAGAAGTACCTTTAAATTTGGAATTCCAGCAATATGGCGAGAACCCAAAAATCATCTAGATGATTGTTATTTTTGCAGTTTCAATGTGAAGGGTATAAATAAAAAAAATCGCCATAAATGGGAATATCCAAGTGCTCCTACGTCTGTAAAGCTTCCCACACAACATTTAGATGATGTTTCAGTTCCGTCGATTTCTTTCACTGCTGAGCAAATTTTACAAACTTCAGTAGATGACGATTTTTCAGAAACAAGAAACAAGAAACGATTCTAAATTTGACTATTCACCATCAACACCTCAACGATTTTCACAAAACGAGCTCGATGATTGTTAGGACTGTAACCCCTTTGTTTTGTGTTGGGTTCTTGCGGCAGAATTGGACGTTTTGTGCTAGACGTCTTTATTCTTGTCTTGTTGCGAGAGAAAAAATTACTATCACTTTTGTTGAGCGCTTTATTTGTCTCTTACTGGTTTCTAATCTAAATCTTCTATCTAAGTTTAAGCCTCTACTATTTACAAATTTTACATCTTATATACTACCTAGTTCTACGAAAAATGAGGATAGGGGTGTAAACACCCGTCCAGACCTTCGTGGGTACACTACTACACTGGTACAGTTGGATGTAACAGAAATGCAACAATGATCTCGCAAGAGATTTGAACCTCTCAAAACAAGTGTCTGAATCGTTAGCTTCACGATTGAAAGAGAAAAATCTGCTTGCACTAACAAAAGTATGGGTTATTTGTAACTCAAAAACTAGAGCTGATAGAAAAAAACTAGAGGCATTTTCGGAAACAGCAGACAAAAATTACTCGGAAACGGCAAAAAATCTGAGGCAACAGATACTGTGTAAACTAGTGTTATAAGTGAAACACAATTTGTTAAGTATAATTTTCAATTATAATTTTATTGTGCACACCGTCATTCACAACTATGGACCAAATTTTGTTAACTATAATTCGTAATTATAATTTATAATTATAAGTGATTGGAAACAAGGGGTTACTCTCGTATATTACAATACGATGTAACATGCCAGTCATTATTTTGTCGAGTTGTATTAATTTACTGATTTATTCATCAATGCTTAAATAAAATTCTGCACCAAATAAAAAAATAAGGAGGGAAGAAGAGATTTTTGAAGATTTTTGAAGAACTTGTCGCCTCTATTATTGTAACCGTAACGATTCTTTAAGCGTCCTTCTCAATCAAAGTTTTACTCAAGTGCTGACCTCAAGTAATCTTTCTATGGAAAGACCGCTCTTGAAAAAAAAAACCCAAAAAAACATTGCGCTATCAGTAACTCTAGATGAGGGATTTACAATCGTTTTTTGCCATGTTGGGATAGGTCAGATTTATCGTTTCATTAGTAGGAATTAATGCGTGAAGAGGTAAATGTCGCGTGATCTTTAAATAATAGCGACCCTCACAAATATGAAAAAACTAATTTAGTCCTGCTTAACGACGAAGTTCTTAGAATTGTGACGTTTCCATTTTGAAATGAATATGACGCAAATAGAAAAAATAGTGAGTACAAAATACCGTGCGATCAACAATTTATAAGGGGCGGCTATGACTTTGACATTGTCAGATTTTTCGTATCTTTGCTAAATCAAATTAAATTTTTACGCAAAAATGGTTTTGACTTCAGTAGTAGTAAATCCCATTATTCCCTCTTGGGACATAAGTAGCCAAGCTCAAAGCATTTCGATACATAAATCGTTGATCTGAAATCCGCTAAATGAAGAGCTTAACACGTGAGCTTCTCGTGAATTAACCAGGAATGAAAAAATTAATATTAAAATCAATGTCTTTTTACGGCCGATGTAATTTTAAAACAGCCTGAATTTTAGGAAACGGTTTAATGCAATAAAATTGACATTATTTATGTTACATAAAAATTATATTATGTAGTTAGGTCAAAATTTAAAAATTAAAAAAAAAGGACGAATCAAATTCGTAACTTGCAGAATAGATGTATACTCTATTCTTTATCTTGGTAAGTGGTCGATGCGATCAAGCAAGCCATGGCAAGCTTTGTAAGTTTTACTTTTTCCACCAAATTTTTATATGGTGTAAATCAAATATTAACTGTCATCGCTGTCATTCAGATTCAGAATCTTCGTCAAGCATTCATGTCCAAATCTCACAATCTTATGTCGCGAATTCTTAAATTTAATTAACTGTTCCCGTTCTGAAAATTATCGGCGTCCGTAGTCAGTCAATCCGACCGAACATTATGCCCGTGTCGGGCAGTATTACAAAGAAGTTTGGGTTTGAAAATTATGAAATTAACCGGATTCTTAAACCATAAACCGGACCTAATTTGACCGGAAAGTGAGTGGCCGGTCTAGAACATTTTGAAATTGAAAATGACACGTTTGAGGTTATGTCTCGGTATGAGCAATTTAGGTAACCTGGAAAATAATAAATAGAATGACTTTGCGGCGTCTCTGTAAGTACATTATTGTAATATTTGAATATTTTTTAACAACTACCAACGCACTTTTCCATGGGAACTTTCAAAAATCCCAAAATTTAACTTAACTGCTGAAAATTTCTAAAGGACCACTCACCAAGATAAAGAATAGAGTATAAAGGATGTTTTTTTAAATTTGGCGTCGAAGTAGGCGTTGGAGAGTCGATTGAGAACGCACCACTCGTGTAAAAGAGTAAGATTTAAACAGCTGATCCGTGATCCGTAACCTGTATAATGCGTTCACAATCGACAATTCAACGCCTACTTCGACGCCAAATTTAAAAAACCACCCTTTATGTACATATGTAATACATTTGAAAAAATGTACAGTCAAGAGTGTTGTGAAAAACAAAACATTTACAAAATTATAAATATGTATGTATATGAAAAATGATTTTGATTTGAGAACGGTTCCTATACGAATGTGTCAACGTTCCAAATATTTTACCGTGGAGTTGTCCCGTAGATATTGATCAATAGTATGTACTATTGTGAACATAAAAAGTGGGACATCAAATTTCTGTCAGTTTTGAAAAATTCGATGTAGTTCAAGAGAGATATTAGGCTCGAAAATCTTAGCTGAGACACTCTGTATAATAAAAATGAAATGCTGTTCGTTGCTAAGCGCATCACTTGAGAATGGCTGGACCGATTTGCCTAATTCTAAAATGTTCGTAATAGTCCGAATAAGGTTTTTATGGAAAAAAAATGGAAAAGTTGCCCGGAAAATTGGAAAATTCGGGAAAAACTGAAAGTGCTTTTTTTCTATGGGTTTTTGTGTGGGATAAGCGTAATTTTTTTTTGTTAGTTATTGTCTTGGAAAAGTTTTCAGGAAAAGATATTCGGGACAATAACAAAGGAAAGTCGGAAATTCGGAATGAAATGGTGTTCGTTGGTAAGGACATCTTGAAAACGGTAGGACCGATTTGACTAATTTTTTTTAAATGTTCGTAATATTCCGAATTAGGTTTCTATGGAAAAAAAATTGGAAAAGTTGCCCGGAAAATTGGAAAAGTTGCCCGGAAAATTCTGGAAAAACTGAAAGTGCTTTTTTCTATGTTTTTTGTGATGCATATGCTTATGCATATTGGGTGATTCAAAATGATTGTGGCCAAGTATGGCAACTATGTACGAAAATTTATGTGGCAACTGTGTCGATGAGGTAGAGTTGTCATTTGTATGACATTCCATAAGCGTGCATTTGATTTTTTTGATATCATTACACATTGATTTGACAGTTTTCAAAATTGCGCGAAAGAAATATCAACTCTACCCTACCCACAGTTGCCACATAAATTTTCGTACATAGTTGCAATACTTGGTCACAATCATTTTGAATCACCCAATAACTCAATTGAAAGTTTTCGATTGAGAAAAATTTTTGGAAGAACGGATTTCAGCCTAAATTAAAATAAAATTACATTTGTTATTATTTTTGTGTTGTTTCGCGATCTGTCCAACAAATGTAAACTCGGTACAGGTTGCAAAGACACACTTGTCATTTGCAACAGCATTTTTTTCATATTTCTGAACCAAATAAAGGCACAAAGGGACCAGAAAATCATAGTTTGGGTTGAATATTTTCCATATAAGTACAGTTTTAAAGTAATTTCAAATGACTAATGCCATAAAAGCGCTGTTGCAAATGACAAGTGTGTTTTTGCAACCTGTACCGAGTTTAGTTTTCTAATTTCTATTCCAACTTATTTCGCTACGTGCACAAATGTCATTGACAGCTGATTGTCAAATTGTGAATCAAATCAATCGGATTGTTTACTTGAACATTGATCTTGCAATCGAAATCGAAATGTAAATAAAATACCTTGAGATTCATTGTGATTTCAAATTTAATGGAACAAAATAAATCATTTGTTTGACATGAAATTCTGACTTAATTAAATGGTGACTTAAATTTTAGTACAAAACCGCATGGTTCCAAGTCGATCACATTCCAGGCACATCACACATTTGCAGCATTTCAGCAGTGTACTGCCTTCTCGCATGTAAAACTTCTCATTTTTACTTTCTTTACACATTTCCAATAGCTTTTCACAAATTCACAAACGATCACAAACAGATTTATTGAAATTTGGATTGGACAAGACAACGTCTGTCGGGTCAGCTAGTATGTAATACATATGTAAATTTTATGCTTATCGCGTTATTAACAAATAAAATAGTGAGATGAACCACTCCGGAACTTCTGTTAGATCATTATTTTATCAACAATACAACATTTCTATTTAGTGTATTTTACGTATTACAGTATCATGCTACATGTGTTGTTTTACTAATATTCTACACACAAAATATGCAATATGTACCCATTAAGCTTTTTAAAAATGTGTAAATTAGAAATAAATTAGTTAAGAAGAGGAAGAAAAGACAATCATTATGCAATTTCTGTTCTTTTTGTAATATTTTTCTTAGTCATTCAGTCAATATTGATATTTACGGAGAAAAGTTTTTCAATTACTTGTAAATATTGTTTTACAGTTATTTACAAAGCAGGTAAGATAAAAATTTGGTAGAGTACATACAAATTTCAGTTGAAAATTCTCTCTTCGTTAGTCTTGAACCAACAGTGTATTCAGGAAAGAAAATAACACTTACACTGGCGTAACATCAACTTCAACATCAAGTCTTCACAATAAAGTTTAACGAGATGATTTTTGTCACTTTGTGATGTATTTGCATATTTTGTTGAAAAATTGAGAAGCTGCTAATCGTGATCATGCCAACTTCCATCTTGACAACGACTCCAAACAAAAACAATTCATTCCACTACACTAAAAGCGCTGAATAAACAGAGTGTAATCTCATTGGGGAAAAAGCGAGGAGGCGATCTATAAACTTCCAGTCTGTGAACTCACCCTAGACTGTGGCAGACAGACACCTTCAGTCCCCGCGATTACAGCACCGTCGCACTGCAACAACAGGACCTAAATCAGCCCCAACCCTAATGTGCCTAATTAACCAATTTGATAGTGCTAAAGTGTGTGTTCTCGAAGTCTCAAGTATTGTGTAGCTTGTGGAGTGTACTTCTGAAGAATAATGAAACCAATTAAATTTGGCGTTGTGTATAATTAATCGCTTTTCCGATAATGAGTGCCGAAGTGAATCTTCGATATCGAATCGATTTGAATTTTGATTTGCATTTTATATTACGCAGCACGTCAAATGAGTTTGTCAAAAAGTTTTTTCATTACGAAATGCCGGCGTGCCGAACATGATGCGAAAATCATGACACAAATATCAAACAAACACTTTTAGGCGCTCGTAGCAATCGGATTATTTTAACAGGGCGATTGCGATAATTGTTACCATTTCCGGGATCTTGAATCGACTTTCAGAATTACACATTTTTTCCGGAGTCTCGTTTCCGATTGACTTCTGCTATCGACAGGTTATTCGTGGCGGCAGGAAAAATTGGAACCTTGCGGAATCTATTGTACTCGAACAAGTTGTGTTCTGATTCGCCCGAAGTAAGTTTCGAGGATTCGTTTTATAGGTCGCTTGCTGCTAACTGGATCTAAGAGTAACTTATTGCAAGTTCCAACGTTGACAGGTTGACGTATCTGAGATAAATATTGTTCTGGTTACTATTGTGGAATATATTTAGAGTTTGAAGCAACTTAAATGAACAAGTTTTCAACTACTTATCTAGTGACAGTGCACTTATCGAGGTGAATCTACAATGCGTATTTTCAATCAAAATAGAGTTTTTCCAGTGTTCTCCAGTAATACTCCCTAAATAAAATGCAAACAGTTATCAAAGACTTATAGTCGTTTTCAATGACATCCGTGCTGTCAGTATGCCAGTATGTTTGCATCACTTGCTGTTTCAGTTTAGTAATTTTGAATTTTCTAATTTGGCAATTTACCTTGACGCGGCAAATTGATAAATTCAAATTTTTATTTATCATTTCCGATAAAAAATGTAGTCTGATTCGGATTCCGAGGATGACTTCGTTTAACCATGTTTTACACCATGTTGAAGATTGAGTTTTATCGTTTGTTGTTGACGTTTCATGAAATATAAATTTTTTTTTTACCATAACCTCAATTTCTTGTTTGACATTTTTTTAACTAGGATTTTATTATACTCTGAATAATGGTTATGAAATCTGCACCAACATATTAAAAATGACACTGACAGCACGGATCACGGATGTCGTTGAAAACAAAAGATTGTTAGGTCACTAATGTAAGTATAGTAAATTGAAAACACCCCCGAACTGTCAGAACGTACTTGGTTACGAAATTTTCTCTCTAGAGTATACTTACGTCAATTCAAGTAACAAAATAAAATTTAGATTACGTTCTGATTTTAACTAACCACTTTTGCAAAGAAATTAAAGATGTTTATAATGAATCGCGCGATCATATTTCATTCTGTCAAAAATTAATGACATTGCAGATAAAACGGACACCTCTAGTTAATTTTATTTAATTTAACGCTTTGCTGGATTTAAATGCTGTACTTGTACTGGCCTGTGAACTACACAGGTTCAATTATTAAACTGCTCCTCTACAATCACACATGAATTCAATTAGAGCTTGTTATTTGTGTGCATAGTTAAATTAAATTGCATTATAAAGCGTTGGTACTAGTTAAGTGATTTACGAGATAAAACTGAATTCCGTTGCTCCACGAACACATTTTTAAGTTTAAATATTTTATCACTTGCACAAAGAATAAAATTCTGGCAAAAATGAGGCGAGATGTTATACTCGTATTCACGATTTTCACAATTAGTGAATTCAAACAGAAAACATTTCTATTTCATAGACGACATGAATTTTTTTCTAATCTTTAATAGACGTCGAAGATAAATTAATACTGTTGATTTAGAGCCAAATAAAATAGCAATATGCCACTTTCGATACACAGGGTGCTGGACGAAGTAGATTTAAAAAAGATTCATTACTGCCTTAACTAATTAATCCTTATTTACGCTTTGAATGATAAACAATCAAAACTTCAAATGCTGGAATTTCATCAGTTATTTTAGTGTCAATTCGAAAAAACTTGTTAAGCCTAAGCTTTATTGTCACTATGACTGACATTCAAAATTTTTGTGACAGAAGTTCTGTCACGCACAATAAAAATCAAAATGCCACATGACACCCATGTCAAAAATTCCAATGTGAGGTTAGAAATATATAAAACGTGTTTTACAGGTTATGTCAGTTGAATAACAACGACTGACGAAATTCCGTGGCCGTGACTGTACATGTAGAAATAAAGCGAACTATGACGTTAGATAGGTACATTTATATCAATCCTGCATGAGGATGTGATTATTTAATAAATTATTAATAAAAAAAGAAAGTGCTTTATTAAATAATTTTGAAACAATACATATAATAATAATTGTTTTAATACTGTTCAAACCTTTTGTAAATTGTACTATAGAACTCTGTTAAAAAATGTTACTGTATTGTTTATCGACTCTTTGTGAGAAAATAATTAACATGAGAAGTAACGTTTCGTTGTACTGCAAAATCTATACCTAACACGTAATTTACTGGTACTTGACACCACCGCTAAGTGAATTGAATTATTAGCTCGATTGTATCTGCAAATAATGTGTAAGGGTGATTTGTTAAAAAATATTTCAGACACAATGAACTTAATAAAACCATGACTTATTTTAGCATGAATGAAAAATCCAATTATTATTCAGATCACATAACGCGATATTATTTCTATAAAGCTAACACGCAAAAAAGTCATAATGGAAAGCCTTAACCCGACTAAAAATGTCAAATGCTCTGGAGGTGTAAGTATTATTAAATTCTTGATTTTTTTTTGTTTCAACTAACTTATTTATAAAACATTTAAAAAAAGTGACTATCAATTTTAGCTTGCGTTAGTCCAATAATCGACAAGGTTAATGTCTTTTTATTAAATTGTACAAAGAATTGAGTTGAACAGGTTTCTTAAATTCATATGAGCGATCATAAAAGTGATATTAAATTATCTAATAGCAAATTTGATTCTTTTTATATTACGCATAGGTATTGATTGAAGACTGAATCAATGAAATCTACTGGACCATGCTATAGTCCAGTCGGTGACATAAAAGTCAAGGCCAATAATGGAAAGGTTGCTGTATTCACTGTGTTTCACATTTTTTTCGTTAAACAATTTTTAATAATTCATGCTTATTTTTTTCTCTTCGTGATTGGCACATTTTATAAAGCTTTTAGCAATCCACAATCGAATTGAATTTTTGAATCGTACACTGGTGTACAGATATGCTACAACTTCAAAAAAGAAGAAGAGATTATAAGAACTTATTTGTTTTCGTCAGAGACGACAAGAGTGATATGATATGAATTTTTCATCATGTGGATGGTCAGTGATAATATCATCGTTACACTACTGAAGGTCATAACAGAACTAATGAGAGGCAAGATCGCCTACTACAGAAAAATCTATAGAGAAAAAATCAAAATTCAAGATATGTTGTAGCAGACTTGATATGAGTTGTTGATGGAATCGCTAATGTTGGTGTATAGTTTGGTTCAAATTACTTGTGACTTCCTCTTAGCAAAATTCTTTAAAAAGAACTAGTCTGGTATCTCGACTATAGATATTGGAGCGATAAGACGCAATGAGTTGCGTTTTGTGACGAATTGCATTTTTGTTTGTGAACTCAACACACGAATGAGGGTGAAGCATCATTCAGGGTTAGGTTTGAAGGCAATCAAGTTTAATACTCTTGAAAAGATTTTACGACCTGTACGTAACAGTGCTCTACATGAACACTATTGCAAAAAAAAATCCATCAAGATAATGCCAAAATATAAATCGTTAGAATCATAAAGGGTCCCTGGAAAGAAGTTCCATTAAATATTTTGCCGTAACCTGTTCGATTTATTGCCCGTGAAAAATTTCTGGAATATGCTGAGAAGGAAACAATAAAACTTATTTGTCACTTTCAATACCACAGAGGAGATAACTGTAACATGTTTAGCAGGAGATCCTCCAGAAGAAAATAAACCTCTTCAACTTTCCAAATGCGGGGAAATGAAAAGAAGCTTGGTAATATTACCCATCATCAAATGCTTTTTTGCTCGTTTGCATTCGTTTACGAAATCGTAAATGGTTTAGTATCATTGCAAAAATACAGGTGCACACTGTATCTCATGTATTTATATACATAATGTATATTGATGTAAACAGCACAACCTTGTTACGTTGTTAATTTATTTCTTCCATGTAAATTATTTGTTTTCGAATATGTTATACGATTTTACGAGTATATTTGGTCACCATGTTATCCAAAATAGTCCAAAATAGTGAGCAAAAAAAGCTTTATACACAAGTTGCATACCTATTTTTTAGCAAAGTCAAAGTCAAAGGGATCACCATGTTAAAGTGTGCACATTTTTTTTAATAATTATTTCTATAATACCATAAATGAGGTGAAGTACTGCCAAATATCTCAGGAGAAATTTATTTTATATTTTCTTTCTTTCTGTAGCAAATTAAGCAAAATTTGGTCAGATGCAAGGGTTCTGAAGATTAAAATAAAGTTATCCGAACTATAAAATAATAGTTATCAAGTATCGTAAAAAAATCGAATAAGTACGGTACTAGGCTGCAGACATTTTTTAATTTCTGTTACTTCTGCTATAACTGTAAAAATACACACTAAAGAAGGATTTCCTCAGCCATCACGATTGCAGCAAATGCGGCAATTGTAACTTTGATACTAGTGAAATCAAAGTATAAGAGCTTTAGCTTTCATGACACTTTACCGCACTTGTGCGGTTTTTATTGTAATGTGAAGAAGCCCAACGGAAAAAGGAAAGAAACATCGTAATAAAAAAAACGCTTCTTTTTAAATATTGCTAAGGCAGATATTCCGGGAAGCTTGTATGTTTGTTTCAAATACTTATACCTACATAATTTCACCAAATTGTTTGAGTATACATTAATAAACAAAAGTCAGTTCTAATGTCGATCACGCCTGTTACACATTAGGTCAAATTTTTTGTAAAGAATGTGTTGCGTCATGAGAGAAACAATGCTTTGTAAACAATTTATTGAATGAAAAGAATAAAAATAACCCAAGAGTTGCACGTGAAATCGATACTAGTTACAAAGTTTTGATATTACACGTCAGGTAACCTAGCAGCAATCAATAGGTATTGATATCAATAATAATCTAAAGATACCTTAGAATCACATGAAAGTAAACAGACATAATAATACACTTTCATCAAAGGTAAACGTTAAATTTGGAATGAAGCAAGTTAACGCTTGAGTTTATGATAGGATAACATTTAATTTGTTGAAAGGTGGTACATTTTATTTATCATTGACACTAACGACTGAAAATTCCTTGATGATATGAACTGTCTACCTATTTCTTCGTAGTTGAATAGATTTTTTTTCAAAAACAGATTTATATTTTCATGTTGTTATTATTAATTAGGTGGTCGGTACAATTCTTTTAAAGTGATATTAATCTTAAAATCTACTGAAACTGTTAGATGCTCACAAAAAAACATATACATTTGAAGAAACTAAACGTAGGTAGTGAATAATATGTATCTTGAGGATTTAAACAAATACCTATAGTTGACTCAAGTTGCAAAAAACCACATTTGCAACAGCATTTTTTCAATATTTCTGAACCAAATAAAGGCACAAAGGGACCAGAAAATCATAGTTTGGATTGAATATTTTCCATATAAGTACACTTTTAAAGTAATTTCAAATAACTAATGCCATAAAAGTGCTGTTGCAAAGGCAACGTAGTTTTTTACAACTTGAGTCAACTGTATCTGATCAAGATTGTTTTGAAAAATTCACCGGACGCATGTTTCGTATAATATTTTACATTTAGCAAGGTGAGAAGAAACTAATCGCCTTTGATATTGCACCCGTTGCGAAAATAACTTTTCCATCATAAATGCCTTTTGTTCAGTTCAACAAATCATTTTGTAATATTGGATATCAATTAGTTTTGAAAAAAAAACCTCTAAAGCACAAAATAAAAAACTTTCAGTTTCAAAATGTGGAAACTAATTTGACAACAGTGACAGCTACAAGATTACTTAAGGTATATAGCAACAAACGGGAAATAAATAAAATTTGTGACAAGATCCTCTTATTTTTATTTAGACACCCAATAGCAGTGTGTGGCAAAGTACATAGTTCTTAAATGAGAACTGTGAAGCGATGTATTTCATTTAAATATTAAAAGTAAAAAAATAGTGTTACTTCTTTGAAATAACATGATTAACAGTATTAATGTAAAGCATTGTTATTATAAGTAAGATTGATTAATCACAAAAGTAGAGGTTGCACATTATGAACAGAAAGAAAAATCGAAAAACAATAACATCAACGAACAATTTTAGGTTACGTACAAACAAATGGGAGAAAAGATAAAAAGAATACCTACAATTTTGATGAAATTACAAGATCTTTAAAAATTCAAGCGCGAGCTAAAATTAACAAGATGTAGAATCAATATTGAACTTAGGCAACTTTTTTCCCGTCACTGTTCTCTTTTAACATAATCATGAGTTCTAATTAGGCACATCCTTTGTCAAACCCCCGGAGTTTGGAAGTGTTTGGTGACGGGCTAGAGTTTCCGAGCTTATTTAGAATTATCCGCGAAACCGCGTGAACCTGTGGGCGTTATCGGAACGTCACCTAACGCTACTGTCAGTTTAAAGCCTGATGCCGCCACCGCCACCGCCGCTGCCACCACCGTGCGCCATCCGTTATCTATGGAATTACCACTGGGGGATGGATGAGATTAACCCGACTAGTGGGCTGGGCGGATCCACGTCACCATTTTACTTGTTTTGCTTCATCCTTGCTGCTACTAAATTAGGTCCTTTCCAAATTAACAACTCACTAGCGACTCTCCACTATTACGCTTCGCAACGTCCAAACTTTGTGCCGCCAAAATCGATGGAGAATTAACATGTAATTGTTAAATTTTCATCTCAATATCCACCTCTGAATTTCAGAGTGTTTTGCTGCCAATTATGCCTCAATTAGTGGAAATTGAATGTTGTTAAACGTGAAACGATTAAAAAATGTCATTTGTGATTGGCCCTTGGTATATTCATTTTGAAGGACCCGCTGTGCGGTGAGACAAAAAACAGAAAAAATATAATCTTGCGGTAAAATTCGCTCGTTGATAAAATTAGAGGATTTTAAACAATAACAGTAAAAGTTTCCCTAAAAATTATTATTCTAAGAAGCACCGCTCCGAAAACATTTAACAAGATTTTTATCTGTATCTAGATATTACACTAGCTTAGTATTTGGAGGGAGTTTTTTTTATGAGAAAATACTTACGATAACATCAAGGCAGGAAGTGATTCACTTTCAACAAATCTTTTAATGGTTAACATTTTATTTTTTTCACTACTAGTCTCACAAGGCGTAGAAGTAGAATTTCTCTCCCTAGGTTAATAATAATTTTCATTATTAACCAAGGTCAATAATGAACTGCCGTCACTTATCAACGAAAGATTTTCGTTGATTTCATTGGTTAACGTAGACGATTTTCATAGCAACCGTTGAAAAATGAGAACTCGGATCGTCGCATCAGACAAAATAATTTGATTAATAATTATTATCAGAAAGGGTTTTAACGTATCTAGTAGTGAAAAAAATAGTATATAAACCACGGTGAAGAAGTCCCTTATAGCCTTCGCGCCTTCGAACCCTCGACACGCCTTGGGCTCTAATCTTGGCGCTCTGGCTATAATCATGAACTTCTTCACCTTGGTGTATAATATACTATTAGAGTTTAGATTAATAATAAACGGTCATCTTCTTTTCAATAATGTTTCTAGCCTCAAATTTCACAACATGCAAACGTTGCGAAGCAAGTTACCACGTACTTTGACAATATAAAATTGGTGACAAAAGTTTTCTTTGATGAGAAATTTTTTGGACATACGTTATAACCTCTAAATAGAATTGTTTAACTACCTAATATCTGTTTTTAAATTAGTTTAAAAAATATATACGTTTTATTAATGCATGAAGAGTATACATTTTAGTAGGAATAGGCGTATACTAAAATATACAGGGTGTTAGGAAATGGTCCCCCAAGAATTTCAGGATTAGTTTTATCGGGGAAAATGTGGTCGAACACTTTTATACCGTTTTTGGATAACTTAAACCGTTTTCTGAAGTAGTATAATATGTTATGAGGAGCAAAAATGCAGTTTTATGTGCTAAGGCTGGAAGTTTGGCTGCCGAACGGGTGAGGCCACAAACCAGCCAAAGCACATAAAACCATTTTTGTTCCGAATAACATATACATACTATTTTTTCTTCAAACTTTCATAGAAAATTATTTAAGAAATAACAAACAAAACAAAATCCGATTTTTTTTTTTATAATTATCTGTCTGTCAACCCGTTTTAATTTGGATAGGCTTTGTAAGTACGTTTTGCATTTATGTACAAGTTTCTTAATTAAAGCTTATTTATTTAATTTAGCTTTCAATATGCCACGTTCAGGAACGAATTTGTTAAAATTTGAGTTAGGAATTTCAGATGATTTAGCTAGTTTACTTTATCTGCCGCTCGTCAGCGGAGATAATAACTTTACAGCCGCTCCTCAGCGGAGATAATAACTTTACAGCCGTATTATTATTACAACAATAAAATGGTGCAAAAGCTGCCAAACAGTGGAACACTATTTAAATGTTTTATTTTTGACAAAACCATTCATGTTGGGAAAAAATGAAATTAAGGTTTTCGACCACATTTTCCCTCACAAGTTCACCCTGAAATTCTTGGGAGACCATTCCCTAACACCCTGTATATAACAAGATAACGATATGAGTAATAAAAAATAAATGCCTATTTTCTGGCTACATTACCTAATGCTAAAAAATAAGAAATATTTTTCACGTTGTGTGGGAATTTAGAAAAAATAATACACCCTGGTTGAAACATTTTACAGACAGGCACGCTAATAACGAAGAAGCATTCATAATCACAACAATGCAAAACTGAAAGCGTAACGCAAGCTCTTCTTGTTATTTTTAATTCTAGAAATATAAATGTGTTATTTTCAGTGCAATTTTAAATGTCAGTAATAATGATGTTATTATTAGCTGTAAACTGAGGCATAACCTGTCAGACTCATGCTATAGTAAAATAAATTATAAAACAATCAAATGATAAAAATCATTCCCACTGTGGTTTTTAACATAAAAAAGAACTAAGTATAGATTTACTAAGAAATAAGGTAAGTAGGTTGTATGCTGATGATAAGTGAAACTGTTTTATTTTTAGTTTCAAAGGTATCCTTGGCAGAAAGAGATTTTCAAAGTAATAAATAGGAAAAGATGAATCATTTTAAACACGACTACAAATTTTGTCACCTATAATAAATTAAGCTACTGCTGTGGAATATTGAAATAATGGAAATATTTTCTTTATTCTTTTTCTTATCTTATCATGATATCTATTAAGAACTGAATTCGAAACTAAACAATGTCTCGATAGATAATTAAATTAATTAATATTTTGCGTTTAAACTCAAATGTTTTTTTAAGTTTTACTATGGGGCCTTCAAATAAATATATATTTAGAGTAGGCGTAGGAGACATTCTAATTCTTTTAACAGTGTAAAGTAATTTTTGTAGGTAACAATTATTCTCCGGAGTTGCATAGTAAGCTTTTTCCCAATTTCATATTGTCATATTCCGTGGAGGGAGAATAGGGAGAATGCATTACAAAAATTTAAAATATTTTCTAACCTAATTTTATTTCGTTAAAATGTCAGGCGTTTCTTGTGTCATTTTCTACGCTGGAAAAATGTTGCAAACAATTGAATTTCCATAGGTTGCTCTAAATATAAATTTATTTGAAGGCCGGTTATAATTTTGACAAAAAAAAGTTGGAACATTGCTGCAATAGCTATTTATGTAAAGTAGAACTCCGATTATCCGAATCAATTGGGACCGCACCCTATTTGGATAATTGAAGAAATCACCAAACAGGTAATTTCTTAGGAAAAAATAGTATATTATATCATTAAAAGAGTAGAAGTGTCTCTTTTTGTGGTAAGCCGAGAGATTGAAGACCGAAACGCAGTTGAGGTCGACAACTAAGCGAAGCACAAAAAGAGCTACTCTGAATGATACATACTATTTTATCTTTTTATTATTTATTATTATTGGTGACGGCTAACAGGCTAGACGCCCAATCAGAAGCCCTCCCCAAAAAAAAAACGATATAAAAAACACAATCACAACATTCACAACACAACAACCATTACACCCAGAGCATCCCAACACTCAAGCTACAACTACCGAACACTCGTCTAATTAGGATCGCCCTGGTTCACGAGGAGATGGAGAAGAATTTTTTGATTTGCGATATGGTTGCAACAAAAAATATCGATGTGGGGTTCGACACTCTGGTAATTGCGCAGCATTCGAGTGACAGGTGACTTGAGCCCGATGTCCGTGTGACGCTGACCTATCTTCAAACGGATCACACAAAAAAAAATCGAACATGAACTCATTTATTTTTCTTTTCCTGCAGTTACAATTTTCAAATTTTAGAGCACTAGTAATTTCTACTTCCCTTGTTATTGATATTTGAAGTTTCGATAATATTAATAAAGTCTATAATGTTATCCATTCTATCCGATGTACTTTCTGGAAATTTCTACGTAAAACTTTCCCAAAATGGTGAATGATCGCGATTTGTAATTTTTAGTGTCCTGAACTTTTACTACGATAGCAGAGCCCAAGTCTTCGATATCTCTCATTGTCAAGTTTGATATTTCATGGCATCGAAACCGGTCACACTTAGTGGCAAGTAAGACCTAACCTACAATTATAATTTATAATTCTTCCTCTAGCGAACTCAGAAATTTTACCTATGTAGCCAGAAACTTTGCATCAGGAGCAATTATGTAGAAATCATACACTTTTCGCCCGGGACTGTGGTCGGATTAGATCTACATTTCGTGCCGTGCATTTCGTTTTCTAACAGTACACACTTATATATACTTCAGATGTTCGCTAAATGCAACAAACGTTATCAAAACGTAAATAGCAAACGATTACAACTTACAACTGTTTACCTAACACTGAAGGGAAATCTTGCGATATTTTTAACATTTGTTTGACATCTGATCTGACATCCATGAACACTTTCACTACGATTTTTCGTTTAAAAAAGTGCTACTTTTTATCATCCATTTAATAGTCTCTACTGCGTCTTTGTTTCTGTATTTTAACCAGTGAAATTAATCAAAAATGTACCATGTGACACGTGAATTGTATTCTCGGACTAACTTTTTTTTTTTAAATTTTAATTATGCTATATGGAATTAAATTGAGAAAACCGAGGGATCTTTATTTATATAGGTACAAACTGGTACGAAAACTTTTTGTTTGAGATGTTTTCTATCAAATTGAAAATTTTAGGTTGAATTGACTGGACTAGTGTCTATCAATGAGTGTACGCGCGATTAGTTTGGGTGCATAATGCACATGTACAGGTTTATTCTAAATGATTGTAGTCCAAGTAGGCGTAAAAAGTGAATGTAAAACTTATGGTTGCCGCTCCGTATAAAAAAAATCAAAATGATGTAAATAATTGAGTACACATTGTTCACACACAGGAGTTAAATTGGGTGCAAGACAACTCAATATTTTTAGAATTGATGCTAAACAACTCAACATTTTAGGATTCAATAGTTAATTTAAAGAAATAAATAAAATTCTCATCACCGCACTTTTACCTAAAAAATGACAGTGACAGCGACAAAAATTGACAGATCACATGAAGGTGGCAAAAATTTCATAACATGGGCATGGCCTGCTTCGACTATGTACAATCATTTAGAATAACCCTGTATTTTTGGTGATGATTTATTGTTAAAAATCTGAAAATTTAGCATATGAATCCTAAAATATGTATAGAGGTATCTGTAGACATAACATATAGTTTTCGTGTCATTACTTCACCCTCACACACCTCCAGCCACCCCTTTAAAATTTTTAAATGACATTTTTAATTACGGATCATGAAAGACATTTATTTTAGTAAAAAAGTAGCATAGTAGTAAAATGTGTAAAAAAAGTGATAGTCACAAAGGAAAGTTTTGTAGATATTTGATTTTGAAATTTAATAGTTATTTGGATCACAAGTTCAGAAAATGATATTTTGCGATATTGCGTAGCCGAGGCGGTTTAGCCGAGGCGAAGCAACACGAGCACTCGCAAAACATTTTCTGGACGTGTAATCCACAAAATTTTTCATGCCGACAAATTTAAATCATTTTTAAAAAGTAAAAAATTTGTTTCACAAGTGGAATCGAACCCGCGACCCACGCGTCCCTGCGCCGAAACGGAGTCCGTTCAATGCTGCCTGCCTATTCTCTAGTCAAGGTCACTTTTATAAGTACTAGGCCGGGAATTTTACGTTCCCGGCGGATTTTGAATCATGCAAAACCGTCGATAACGGCCGGCGGCATGAAAAACATATTTTCATCCAATTTTGAAAAATAAAGTTGGTCTGTTTAGACTGATTAGGGCAATGAAAACTATTGAATAAAGTAATGATTGTGGATAAGTATGGCAACTATGTACGAAAATTTATGTGGTATGGATGGGATAGAGTTGACATTTGTATGACATTTCATAAGCGTGCATTTGATTTTTTTTATACCATTGCACATTGATTTGACAATTTTCAAAATTGCGCAACTATGAACTGTCAAAGAATTGTCAGCTCTATCCTACCCACACAGTTGCACATAAATTTTCGTACAGAGTTGCCATACTTATCCACAATCATTTTGAATCACTCAATATAATAGTAGTCATTTTGAATATTTTGAACATTTTCTGGTGTTAAACCAGGCCAACTTAATCTGCCCAAATCCATAAAACATTAAATATTTTAAATTTCAAAGTCAAATATCTCTAACTATATCAGGTTTTCTTACTTTTCAAACTCATACATGTTTTTAAAAAACATATATCAATCCAAAAACTGGTAATAAACGGTAATGATAAATATATATAAATCAAATATAATAATTACAGTCAAATGTAAAATAGGAAAAAGAGCTTGATTTTTACTATGAGAATGTTGTTATTCTATCAAGTAGCGATTCTGATAACGATTTAAGGTGAGATGATTATGAAGAATGTGGAAAAAATAGTCTCTAGACACTATATACAGGGTGTTTTCGAAGTTGAGGCGTTCCTTTTAACATGTGATAGTATTCGTTGTTCTAAAGAGTTTTAGCTAAAATCACCTTAGTAAAATACGGTACGGAAATGAACATAAAATAAATATTTTTTTAAATTTTGAAACAGATACAGGGTGTCCCAAAAATGGTGTACTAACGGTGCACTACGGTGTAGAAGAGACTACCGTAAACGTCAGAAAAATGTTTAAAAAATTCTATTGGACTTAATTGCTGATTTGGCGGTCCTTGAAAATGGCACTTAACAGGAAAATTATTTTGAAATATATGTATTAAATTGTCATGACAGCTACCTCTAGTCGTACATATTATCACAAAGTACAAGATTACTCACTACCAATATCTAATCCTGCACAATAGTGAATTTAGAAGCTTTGGAAGTCGAAAAAAATATTTTAAATCCACTACGTAACATTGCAAGGTAATGATGTACGAGTACATCTTTGTTTACATTGTATTACCGTTAATAATAATAATAATAATAATTCATTTTTTTGTCCGAAAAATTTTTTCCATATTTTTTTCGTGTACATTTAAACATCCTGGATACGGTAGTAAGTAGTTAGTACGCCATTTTTGGGACACCCTGTATGTTGCCAATGTATGGGCAACACTATCAGAATGCAGCTGCGTCGTCCAGGGAGTACGCAGAGCGATTACCGGAAAGACTCTATTCTGGGTCACATCAGTTTATTAATCTAGTACAGCGGACACTCGGACAGACAGGACCGGACTCAAGATTTTAGAAAACTATAAAAATATACAATCAATTATCTCGGTTAATACAAATATTTTACTGAGAAGTTTAGGCTAAAATTCTTAAGAATAATGTCTAGTACCTCGTGTTACAAGGAACGCCTCAACTTCGAAAACACCCTATACAGGGTGATTCTGAAATAAGTTTGGAAAAAAAATGTGGAGTATCCTTGACATAAAATAATTCTGCGTAAATGACTTTTGGAGGTGAATTCAAAAGGATGGAAATTACCCCATATCCTTGTATTTTCGACGGCTATGAATAGGGATAATTTGTCCGAATATATTCACTTCATTAGCAACCATTGTTACATCAACTCCACAACAAAGTCGCAAGCACACTGCTTTATAAATGTTTCTATGAAAATGATCGAGAGGAGTAAGGTTACGTTTGTGACTGACGGGCACCTTCGATTATTATTGTTGCTAAACTACCAAGATAATCAGGTAATCACCTTTAACTCAGCAGTGTACTAGCAATTTTAAGCAAATTTTCGATCATTTGTATCTCGAAAACGAAAAAACTTTTGTAAGAAAATTTTTTTGTCTCTGATTTCTTCTCATCACCAATTACCGGGTTTTTTTTCCAAACTTATTTCAGAATCACCCTGTATAGACGACTAACTAATATCTTTTTTTACAAAAATATTTTTGTTACTTGATATGTTCTACTTTATTATTTTTTTAACCTTAGATAAAAGATAACGTAATTAGTGTTGCTAGAGTTTCAAAAGAACTTTAGTCACCTCCCCTGTACTTACCTCATATTCTGGAAAAACAACACTGTTAAAAATCATCAAATCTGTCGCTTTTGCTGTATAGCAACCCGTACCTACAAACTTACACTATTAGAACTTAATAAAAGTTTGTTTATACTTTATGTTACTTAAAAGAATCAATAAATAAAATATATGTATTGCAATAACCAGTGTTGAAATAAATTTGTGGTCAAGCAGGTCGTAATCTTCTATCTTTTCTAAATATTTTAGTTGACAGATGCTTCAGATCCATAATCTCATTTTGACCATCCCTTCACTTGTTGTGATAAATGACAAATTGTATATACCATTCACGATGTTTTGGCATAAGGGGAGGCTATGATTTCATTTTTTAACGTTGGATACATGTTTGATTTCTGTCATCTCTGCTGTCACTAAAGTGCCTGACATGCGGACCTATCAAAATGAACGTAACATGTTGCCGAATTTACCGTAATCATAATTAAGCGACTTTAAAACGTATTGATGGTGTTTGTATTAGACTGCAGGATATATTTTCAGTAAGTTACAATGAAGTCAAGTTTTTTTTTTGTGTATAAATTGAATCGTAGGTGAGTACAAGATAAATATGTAGCAGGAAGAAACAACGACCCAATTGAAATGGCACAGGGTTTTTGTAACACCTATTATAACTTCGCGATAGAGTTGTGAATTTATGGCTTGATCCTGTGATTGATATTGTGAAGAACTTATTTCGGAAGATTGGGCAAAATTAATGTGAAATCTTTCATTTGAAAACGTTCTTCCTTTAATAATTTCATTAGGAGAATTTGACTCGGAATTTGATTGGGATTTTGATGCAGGTAATGATTCAGAATTTACTAATGAAATTATGGAAGTTGAATAGTTTTGTTCTTTTTTGTCATAGACAATGGGTGTGTAAATATTTTGCAGAAAGATTCGAATAAAGTAAGGCTTAATAAGTAGGTACAAGATTTTATACAATCTAGTTTTAGGAATGTTTTGGTTAAAATGAAAAATTCATTGAGAAGTTACTAACTGGTTGGTTAAGACACTGTATAGGTGGGTTATCTAAGTGGTGCATAAATTAACAGGAGCCACTTCGTCTTTCGGTCCCGGTCCCTACTATTCTGTAGTATGTTCAAGTCAGTTTCCTGTTTTGTAAAATTGGATTAAAAATGTGTGAGTATTGTTCTATTGCAAACTAGTAAAACTGACAACAATGCACTAGACAATGACGCAGTTTATAACCTCAAATTTAGAAAACCATAACCAAATTCAACAGACAGGCTTTACTGCCAACTTAAATGCACTTTTTCCACGGCCTCCCCTTATGCCAAAACATCGTGAATGGCATATAGTTTTCGCTTCATTTTATACAATATGATCAACAACAAAAAGTGATAACGGGCGACTATGGAAAGTAAAATTTCTGAAAACGTGCGGCGTAACTTGAACCCTATTTTCAAAATCATCGCTGTTAGGATGAATGAAGCTACTCCATATGTTTTCAGAAGCTTTCTTGTCCGCCGTAGTGGAGTCACCTTTTGGATCTTTTTTTTTCTCGATCATATCGTATTATTTTCCTAACTCTTTTAACAGTTTCTGAAATTCGTATTCGTATTGATGGTTCTCCACTTCCTCTCCTTCCTTCTACACTTCCTGTTTCACGAAATATGTGACAGCTAATGAAACCAAGTCATGCTTTAACGGAAACAAAAGCGAGCATAAGGCCACTTGACCACAATTTTTTTAAACGCACCTTACTTCCAAATTTCGTTATTTTTGATAATATTTTTCTGAATTAAACTTCGTCCAGCGAGAGACTGGGAGATTTTAAATTGTATTAAATTAACCCAACACTACAAAATGCACTAGAATACATTCATTAGAGCATAATTTCATGGCAAAAGTGTTACTGCTTGAATGATATATTTCAAATTTTACGTGAGCTAGCTACTCCTTGCTCTACGTAGAATTGACTTTTATGTCAACCAATCTCTCGCTGGACAAACTATAGAAGTATATCTTACTATCTTATTTACTTCCTCTTGAAAAGAGATAAATTGGACTGTTTACGTATTCCCTGTGGACTTTTAAGAGGTCTTGTTTTCTTCTTTTCACTCATTATTTGTGCGTTTCTGGAATCATTGCTTGTCACAAGTTATATTTTAACAGGTAATGTACACTCAAGAAAAGAGTAGATTTATCTTATTTCTTCCATCATTATCATCATCATCATCATCAACCTTTTTGTTTTCCGAATTATAAATCGAGTATAAGAACGTTCGTAACAATTTGTATAAGTATAATTAACTACATATGGATGGTATGATGCATGTTTGTAATGTTATGGTAGTTAGTGATGGGAGTTGATCATTGCTGCATACATAAAGAATTGTAAATGAAAGCCTTACCCTATGGTCCTTGGGTCTCGTTTCCTGTCTGCGTGGCGGTCCTCCTTCCACGTCAGGATAAATCAGGTTGCGAACCGCCCCGACGAATCTCGGTTCAAAAATAACGCTCGGCAGGGCCAGCAATGTCAATTTGGTGTTGTACCAAGTAGGCATTCCTCCGACGAAGACATCGGAATTGGTCGCAAACCGGCCAAAGTTGAACTCCTTCCCTCTGGAAGTCCTCATTTGCGACACATTATCAACCGTCAGTATAGTACGGTCCTCGTGTCTTTGCACATGCACTTTATGCCAATGTCCGTCGTTCAGTTCCCTCCCGACGGTGATGATTTGGGCCCCGCCGCCCAAGTTGTATCGTAAACGGAGCGCTCCCTCGACGAGCTTGATTTCGAAGAAGTCGTAGGTGCCACCATCGTCGGTGTAAAGCAAAAGCCCATTAGGCTGATCGGTTTTGAACTCGAACTCCAAACTTCCGTTAGCGCCGCCGCCCCATTTTCTGAACTGAGAGTAAGAGTTGGTGGAACCGTCGAGTAAAAAACCGCTGCAAAAACCGAAGACCGCAAGAACGGCGCCTAACACCGAAGACCGCATTCTGATAGGGACGGGAGCATTAATACACCGCACTTTGATATTGAGATATCGATTTCTCGTATATTTGATATTCGGTATCACCAGGCGGGAATATGAGACTGTTCATGGCGTAAGACTATCACACCGACGTTTGACTTCGATTCGGCACTAGGATTGAACTATTTATTTCAGCTACACGTTGACTTTTCAGATATGTAAGTTTATTGTCTAAAGAAGATAAGTACTTCACTCCGGTATATTTTTATAACCACACTATAAACAAGTTTTCAACTAATTGCATTGGTAAGTTTCTGCTAGTCCTTCACTGAAGTACAATTACTGCTATTACCATTATTATTACTATTTTATACTGTTCAAAATAAATACATAAATAATTTATTGCATCTCTAAGTATTATCTTGAATTTTTTTGTTTATCTACATATAATGCAAAATAATTCATATTTAGCTGCACTTATATTTTCATTTCATTAACAATTTGAATGAATCTGTGTATTAATGCATAATATTTGATTTGTTAAATAAAATATGCATCAGTTCCGTTAATAACAATTTTTATCTTTTGGGTGTTAACCTTTTTTTAATGTTATAATTTCGGCGTTGGAAATGGTCTCGACTCTGGATACGTTAAAAGAAGATGAATGTTGACGGAGTAATTTCAATAGTAAACATCTTCAAAGGATTTGTACAGGATTATTATAAATGGTTGTAACATCGTAGTGGAAATTTACCACCTATAATTTTGATGGTAAATTGAAGTCTAAAAGCAAAGGTCTAGACTCTAGATGATGTAATAGAAAATAAAAAATACTGTCAAAAATAAATTAAACGAAATTACTTCATTTGTTTGCTCCATCGATTAAAATTTAATAACAAATGTATTATTCTTGTTCATGACGAAAACATTTTATAACAAAAACAGACGTTTTGTTTTTAAAGTCTGAAAATGTTCACAGTTATGTTTCAGACACTTGATTATTCAACGTCGCTTATTTTCAAATATGTTCTGCAACATTGTCTGATTAATATTACAGCACCGTGCAATCTCTTCCAGTCGCTTTTCTAAGCCATTAAATTGTCGTTTAAACACCTGCCTTAAAAATATCCAAATGACATTGCAAATTGTTTGTGTGCGAGTCGTTCCTTTAAATCTTGAACAATTTCCTCAGATGCTGGAAAAAGTCTTGAATAAGACGCTTTCACTTACTTAATTAGCTCAGAGCACAATGATTGCAATTTGAAAACTGATAAATAATAAAACCTACAGTGACAAGTGTCAAATTTACATTCTAGCACACAAAAATTGAGAAGTGGCAAATCTATGTGTACACTTATACAGGGTGATTCATATAGTTTCATAAATATTTTAACCAGTGGCAGATTCCGGTCTCAAAAAGCTCTTGACAATAAAATTTTGAGTCGTACATCAAAAATTGGCACAAATTACTATATCGATTCTTTTACTATTAGTAAATGCCATTCTTCGTCAAATTATTCCATTTTACGTCCAATGTATAACAAATGTTCATGAATGTCATAATAGAAGCAAACAATTGTTGCTATAGAGAAAATATTGGTATTATAAAGTTCGCTTTAGTTTCATTTTGACAACAATGCCTGACAGTTTGTTTCAACGTAAAATATTTTCATTTATCTGCAGTTTTTAAAAGGTGGTAGTACACTCTTCAACATGCTTTATCTTCAACAATTTTAACTAAGATCCTAGACGTTTTTGTAAGAGTATCTAGGGGTTGAAATCTACCACCGGTTAAAGTTTGTATGATACTATATGAATCACCCTGTAGATTAGTTACTTTCATATTACTACGCGGTTGGTACACATTATTTATCAAATTATTTGTTACTGAGGTCGTTATTAATAAGTAATAACCAACCACTTCATATTGTAAATTTTACAAAACTGTGTGGTGTAAGTATCTAGGGTTTTAGAACGAGAGCGTAAAGTGAAATCGGAATTATTTTTTTACATAAAACGAAACAATGCCAAATTAAAAGATGTAAATGTAATGGTAGTAGGGCTAAAATATACAAAAATTGGTATTACGTAACAAATTAATTTGTGTTAAAGCGACTCTATTTTTTAGTTGTAGGTATTTTGCTTCAAAAGTTTAGAATCAAAGCATAACCTGAATTTATGTTTTACTAGATTTGACATATAGTCTATTTTTTAAACAAAGAACCACAACACCGCAATTTACACCCAAAATAGAGCTGACAACATTGGACACTTTTGACATAGGGTGAAAAATCTCATCATATAAAAATTGAGGTTATTAGAGATATTAGTAGCGCAGCATGTTAATAAAGTTAATAACAACTAATTTGAGGGTTTAATAATACTTTGCGAGACATTTTTTATTACACGTTTAAATTTTAGTTGCGAGTTTGCGTTCTTTCAAGGACATTAAAAATGACAGACGTTGGCTGGTATAGCCAATAGATATCATTAAATTCCCTAAATTTAGAAAAAAATTATATTTACAAACCTAAATCAACAGGTCGTGGTTCTTTTTTTTTTTAAATACACTATAAGTATACTCTAGGGAAAAAACTTTATGACCATATAGAATAAAAGTAAATTAATTTTGACAGTTAAGGATTGTTTTAAAATTCACTATGCGATGCTAAAAACATTTATAATAATCTTGTATATATTCCAACTGCTTGCTTTACCATATTGTTAAATTTAGATAGGTATGTCAAAACTTTTGTGTTTTAGATATAAAATAATAACATTCCCAGTGACACAGGCAAACATATATTAGGCATTCACGATCTTTTTGGGACCGAGTAGGCTATGATTTTTTCTTTTCATGTTGGACTAAGTAATGCAACGGTTTCAAATTTTTTTTGTCTGTTCGACATTTTCTTGCCACCGCATTGCCAGATTTATTATTTTAATATTCGTAAGAAACCAAATGATTTATTAAGTGTGTAAAAATAATTGAAATTTCCGTCAAAGGGACAGTCAAAATTGCCAAAATAATTATTATTACGATAAAAAATTTCTATCAAACCATTTAATTTAAAAAGGACAGACCAGATTTAAGATATCCGGCAACAATTTACCTATTCAGAAAATATAACCCTAAACTGAAAACAACCTAACCTAACATAAAAAGTGTCAATTTCCTTTAGGGAATTTAGTTATCACCGAGATACTGCCAACAAAATCACTAGATGGTCATAGCCAACTCGGTCGCAAAAAGATCGTGAATGCCTTATATCAACGCATGAGGAGCTTAAAAGTACAAAAGGTTGGAGTTAGTAATGGGATATTTCATTACTCAAAAAATGTGTAGATATACATCGTGTGGTCAAATCAATTTTAGATCAAGAATGCTTTGGAATGTTATTTGTTCCTTTGAAATAAATATGTCGAAGGCACTCTTGATCTGAAAATTATTTGATCATTCGATATATAAGTGTGTGGTGTCAGAGTGTTTTTGGGAGAAAATCAAACTGAAGTTAAAACGTTGTCAAAATGTAACAAATATCAAAAACGTTTAGTTTAGATAAAAGCTGCCAACCATATAAACGGGAAAATATAAAATAGAAGGCAATTCTACCAACTTCAATTTTTATCTAGAGGGCGGAGTGTAATGAACTCTACTAAATGCAAAAATTGCCAAATAAAGTTAGTCTTATTTTTGCAGCAAAATTAGATTCAAATTCATTTAGTTAAATATTGGTCAAAATTTAAAAATGTATGTGTTCGATATGAATAACCTACAACTTTTTGGTAGAATTGCATTTCTCGAGTTCGTGAGCTTTAAAGAAACATAAATATATTTTAACTTTTAATTGAACAGCAAAAACTCAAAAACAGTAAAATCTAACCAATTTCCTTCCACGGTAACTCTTTAGGTATTAGAAGAACATATTTAAACATATAGTGACAAATTTGGAATATTTTCATCATGCTGAAACATTAGTTAAGTATAATGAATAAAAATATCGAACGCATTTTGTTTTTACAGTCATAGTAATATGAATATTGGTAAAAGGTAACTTTTTTACCTTCGTGTTTATTTATCCTTGGAACTGTATACCTCACATGAGTTTGAAGTCCTGTTTGAAAAAGATTCATTTAACATCATGACTTTCTAAATGAAGCGAATTTGAGGATCGTGGATTTTAAAAACTGTTGTTATAAAAGAATTGAACGTTATCTTTTCCCTTCATCTGACATTTCTTCTAATTCTATATTTAGAATTCAACGTAACTAAACACAATGTTTAGAGAGATAAGATCGCAACAATTTCTACAAACGTAGTTTTGTGCACCTATCACATCTACCTTTACGAAAATGAATTAAAAATCCCAAACGCTGCGTATCGTTTAATTTCAGCAATGGCAGCATTACCGGTGGCCACTATCGATATCGTACCAGGGAATGCGGACATTTTGGGAACATCGTCAAATTATGCGAGCAGACCGGCCAAAGCGCAGAACAAAATTGTATCATCAAAACAAGTGGAAATTCGATCGTTGTAACTCCGAGTGGAGTGCACTCAAGAGGGCCGTTTCGAGGCCGCACTCCAGAGAGCTCAAACCCTCCGGACCAGCGAAGACAGGCCTTACCAATGCACTAGTTGCAGAACGGTTATCACTATGCGTCAGTCACTTAGCAAGCAATTAGGCACCCGTCACTTAAAAGCGCAAGGTGGCAGAGAATACGCGACCTGGCCACACTGTGCTTTCGACCTTCTGCTGCACTAGCGTAGCGCCTTGACAGGACTGGGGCGCATGCAGACCTGCGCTCCTTCACAGTCAATGGCAGACATAGACGTTACACTAGAAACGTGTCCGCATAAATCCGATTACGTACACAGTGGCGTGGAGAAACCGGCGCCTCCACCAATTTTACTCATTCAAATTAAACTATTTGTCTCTCCGCATAAAAAGTTACACACGAATTAACAAGGAAGTTATTTTATTTCCAAGAGGATGGTTCGTGAGTTATTCTCCCTGATAGAAAACCAAAATACAGAATCCCCTAAAACACTGATGCATTTAGTGTGACATGCTGAAGTGCTTTAATGCCAGTAGAGAAAAATGTATCTCATTTAGCTTTGTCATTACGTCAATCAGTAATACTATAGTACTCTTTCATTTTTCTTCGATTCTCCTCATCCCCATGGTGTCAAAGTGATCATTCGCCGCAAGAAGTCTTTCAAGATTTCAAGATCGCCAAAGCCTTATCTCATAACCTTGTAGGTTTCTTACATCGACAATCTTTCTACAGCATATTTAAATCGTTAACTAATGAAGGACCTATTTTATATTCTGATTGTGAGCATGTTGTTGCTTGTTTTATTCATAGTCATGCTTTAATATTTTTAACGTCGGCACGCTACGAGAATTTTTACATGAAATATATTGTACATTGATTGCATGTTGATCATCGTATTATAAAATGAACTTAACTGACCACATAATAAAGTTATTTGTTCGACACCCAGAATTTGAAAATTTTCTCCTATGTGAACGGATTTTGATAAATGTTACAACTTGTCAAAACGAAACGTCAAGCTAATTTAAAGGTTTTAAGCGATTTGGAGCCTTTAAGGGGCGAGTGAAACAAGGCAAACTCGTCAAATAAACTACTATTATGTTTGATAGATAATAAAATGTAAACTTTGTCCAAAATAAAGTAATATCTTCCAAAATTCAAATTCACACTTCAAACTTTTACTTCAGACATAATCTTAAATTTCTTATTGCTCTTGGAATTAGATCAAGCATTAATGGTTCTCACCTTTTATGTTGCTGCGGCACTGCTTCGAATATGCTAGGTATTAGCAGAAACGTACAACAAGAATTCATACTAGTGTTTTTTCTGTAGGTCCCAGGTTTATTGATGAAATAATTAACACAAGAATACATTCTTATGTTACGACATGCATTCTATTATTCTTTTAAACAGAACAAACCAAACAGAAAGCTATAAACAATATTATTTTTGGTCCCAAAGACACCCTTAAAGTCTTAATTAACGCTCATAAGACGTTTACACTTTGTTTTAATGTTTTCGCAAGAAAAATAAAAGATAAAATTGCTATTACTGACTTTAACGTCACCTTTACTTTAATAATATAATTTCTGTTAATCTCGCAGAATTTGATCATTTTAAATAGCATTGAAAAAGTGAAAATGCCTGTTTAAGGTCTGGAATACTTAATTCAAAACTTTGATTCTGTAGTCCATAAATTAATTGAACCTGGCTGCGATTATCAATGCGGAAGAATAGGTAGCTGCAGTGCTTGTCTTCATCATAAAGTCATAACTACGAAGACTCCTCTACTTTTACGTTAAGGTCATTTGTAGAACAGACGTTTGTATATTATATTGATTTTTTACAAATGAATGAATAATATGCTTTACGTAAGAATGTACCTACAGCGTGATCAACAATGACTGAGTCTGTTGGCAATGAAACAATTGAAAATATTGGTGATTTTTGTCTAGTAATTGGCACTGACCACGCACTGACCGAATTTTTTAACTTGAGATGACATTAAAAACATTTTTGGTTATGCAGGTTATGTTTATACTATTACAAAAATGAACCTTCGTTGGTAAATTTTAAATTTGCCAAATTTCATTGTTACCAACAGACTCAGTCATTCTTGATCACTCCGTACAAAGTAGTCCAAAAATACTTCACCAAATATTTAATATACTGTCACGAGCAAAAAAAAACTGATCGTCAAAATCATGATTTGACACAATGGAAAATGCTCCATTGTGATTGGCTGTCGTTAATTGACATGAAGTAATTAATTTTTTTGACATTTTCTTGACATGGGCATAATTAGGTACGGATTTTTTTTTAAATTTGTGACAGTCTAACCAAATTTTAAAATAACATTGACGACCAGAATTTTTTGCTCGCGACAGTACATAACTAACTTTTTTCTTTTTTTTTCTACTATTTACCATTTGTTAATGTAACAGTTCTAATATTCAAAATTTTCCGCCCGATAATTTATTGATTTTATATTACTAAAAGCTTTCACCAGTCTTTGCTGTTCATCTTTTTATAGCAATGACTTACCTACGTATTTTCGGTATTTCCACTTACAACAGAAAAATTTATACTCAGTCATAAAAATATTTCAATATTTACTTTTATCAATTTTAATAGATCATCAGCAGTATTACCTTCGAGCGTAGATTCACTTACATTCACTAAATTATTAATGATTCCGTAAGTTCAATTTCAGATATGGATACTGTTATTAGTTAAGACACCTCTAACTACTAGAGTTAACATCGAATTATTCCAACATTACGAACAAATGAGCACCTGACAAGGTGACAATTTCCATGAAATGGATGTGCTATCAATTTATTATTAGTAATCAATTACACTTAGTCATATTACAGCATCACTACAATAATAATAGGAGTAATATTGAGGGACAATAAAATGTCTGCTACAGTTTTTGAAAGAATATTGAGCAAATGTCATTTTATCATAATAATAATAATTATTATTATTAATACACAATTATAAACCCATTTGTAGAAGGCAGCAGTCTGTTATCAGTTCTACACTTAATGGTGTCTGTTATTAATCTTCGACGTTTTGTTTTAAAATTCATTTCGGTTCCGAAATACAACCAGTCCCTGGAGAAATGGTGCGCTACAACTGTCCATTTCTAGCATATGAATACGACAAACAGCGAATGGAACTCCGAAAACGGCGCCCTCTAGTGTCTTGAACGATCGATAACCGTCTTGTCGGGTGAAACACCCCTCCAAATAGACCAATCCTGCTTAATACCCTCGCGGGCTGTGCAGCCAGTTTCATATTCTTATTACTCAACTTGTACTAAGTGTTTTTATCTCGTGTATGAAATTATAAGAAGTCGCATTGATCACGCTAGTTTCTCACTGTTTTCCAATTTAGAGCAACTTAATAGACACAAATGTCACTAGTAAATTAATTAGGGAATTATAAATATTTTCCGACTTACCAACTAAGTAAATAATGTTTCGTGGAAATTTATGAATTTTTAAAACCAGTAAATATTCAGTTCGAGGTATTCATCTTTTTCAGGTGTGCTACTTACACGGAGAGCTTCTTTCTGTTTATTCATAATTTAATTAACTTCTCTTTGACTTCACTTAAATGTCAAGCGGTGTCCTGTTAAGTACATTCGTATGAATGGAATGTGCCCCGTTTCTTTGATAAATAAATTGGTGAAAATGAAAATAAAAATGTAGGAAGCGTAAATATCACGTACTTAATTTTGCGAGCTCGACATACAATAATGAAATTTTGTTATCGTAATATGAGGTTAGATATTCTATGAGCACGTAAAATATAATCAAAAAATGAGCGCACTTATGTGTACACATACGTAAGTTATCTTCAGTAAGTAACCCTGCTTCAATAACTGGCACGATTGGAGTTGGCTGCTACATAAACTAAAATTAAAGTTACAAATGTGAAAAATAGATTACTTTCTGAACACAGGTTACATCAGTTAACAGTATAATGCATGTCTACTGTCAACATACATTTTTATCATTAAAAATTTAATAAAATTTTATATTTGTAAACCTAAATCAACAGGTCGTGGTTTTTTGATTAAAAAACCGACTATACACTGTTAGCAAATCCCGTGTAAAAAGCATTCTGTAGAATGGATGCATTTGAAAAATCTGCTCAAAATTCTTGCAAGCGAAGTTCGGCATGATAATTTCATTTTCCCTTTTCAGTTTTTTTTTTCTGAAATACTATAGTGGTTCATAAAAAGATCAGTTTCAGTTAAATAATGTCAAATTCTTTACTAAAAATGTGACATCTATCAGATAAAATTTAGAAAAATTCTCTACAACATTTAGACATACATACAGGGTGCTAAAAAGTATGGATACAGCTAAATATTTTCAGAACGGTTTAACAGAGCTCGTTGAAATTTGGGAGACAGTTAGAACTGTTGTATCATCTGAGATTCTATTCAATTTTCTAACTTCATTTGTTTTGAAGATACAAGGCTAACTTGATTTTTTTTAAATAGCACAGGGGGTAAAATTTAACATTTTTGAAAAGAGTATTTTTTTATAAATTCAGTGATGTAACACATCCCAACCTTTATTTTTATTAAAAGGTAAAAAAAAATAAAAATTTTATTGTAAATTTGATTGATGCTTTGCAAAATTTTGTTCAATGTATTCATGAAGACTGCTTATAGCAATTACGTCCAACGAACGAATAACGATATCAAATCTAATCCCCGGCAGTTTTGGGCATTCATTAACTGTCATCTGTCATGACACTCATGACAATGCATTTATTGAAATATGCAGTTAATCTGCATACTTTAAAACACTTTCTTGCTATTTATGCAGTATACAGGCTTCCCAAAAAAAAAGACGAGTCCATAACTCCCTTATTTATCGGTGGATTTTAATTATTTATACACCAAATTAAATAATTGTGAATAGGCTACATAAGGACCTAATAAATTCAGCGCTTCAAGGCTAAACTTAAAAAGCAAAAATTTAAATAGGAACACATACTTTTTTTAGTAATTCTGATAGAGAGTTTTATTCTGAAAACAACAATGTATCACAAGTATAATCTCACATAAAAAATACTATATAGTATTGATTCTGTTAGTTTTTTTTATTGTAATGGCATTAAAAAACTATACCCTTAGATAACAAAATTTCCGAGAAAAAAAGGAAAATATGTTGCATCAAAATTAGATTTATCCTTATTTCATAAACTACAATTTGTAGGTAGTGTGCTGGACTTCACTTAAATGTCAATTTTATGCACGCTTCATGTTGCAAATTTTCGGCTTTCGGCTTTCCTAACTAGGAAACACACCGTTACCTTACACTTTAGGTCAATGGAGCTATGCATGATTTCCCAAACAATGCGGGAAATTTCTGGTGGAGTGCAGGAGCAATATTTCACGGCACCGTTAATTTATTATTTTCACAGTTACTTTAAAACAAAAGTGTTCATACGTTACTTTAAATTAGCGTAAAAAAAACACATTTCCCTGTGTTATTTTTCCGATAAATGGGTTTCTTTAATTTATATTGTCCAATAAATAATTATAATCAGAACAGGGAAAATACAATCTATCGGGTTGGCAGCTCTGTATGTCAAAAAATTTGACAATTGTTATTTCGTAAAAATCTGCAAAATTCAACAATAAAACAAAACTACAGAAGTCGATCTATGGTCCTAATAATGTTTTATGTACTATCGCGGCCAAAATACTTTGGTCGTCAATGTGATATTAATCATATTCAATTGTAAAGTAAGCTTTAGGATGGTTAACCTTATTTTTTACGTTGTCAAAATCATTTTAATCTGTCAGTGTCATATGGGTGGGGTTAATCCCAGCTGCGGAGACAGGGTTCAAAAGCAAAAGATCAACATCAATTTGCCCCATAGACAACTCTTCAGAAGCAAGTAAGACGATGCTATAGAGCCATTCCACGATAAATGAAACCGTTTCAACAAAAAATGAATTTAGCTATTTTTTAAAATTGATTCGTTAATAATGTCACTTTGGATTTAAAATGTCCAAAATCACATTTGAATCTGAACATTTAAATTTTTTTTTTTATTTAAATGAAAAAACACTTTCGTAATGAGGGCGCTTGCAAAAAGCTTCTAATTCGCATCAAAATCTTGTAGCTGTGTAGCTACTGTTTTCGAATATTTTGACATGTACCACAAATGTTTTTGTGGTATACAATTAAGGCGTAATTGTTCAGTGTGTCTTTGTTACAGAGGTATGTATGCATATTTATTTACACAAGTTTACAAAAAGTATGTTTTTCGTGTCCCGTCCGTCATGCAAAACTCAAAATAATTGAAAATTAACCATAATGTTCTTGAATCGGTTATTGTTACTTTTATACATATATTAAAGTAGACGGGCCGATATATGAAGAAGAACTATTTAAAAAAAATATATGGTGCCATTTGCGAACATTAGAGCACCATTTTTCCTGTCCCGTCCGTCATAAAATAAATAATAATGTGAAACATGTGATATAAAAATTACTCCTATACCTAATACATAGTTTTTAGTTATTTACATTAACTTTTGCTACATTTTTTATTTTTCTATAAACGAAATCTGCCTAATAAATGGTTTATGCATATTTTTTGTACATATACATAATAATGGATGCAAAGAGAAAAGAAAGATTCAAAAAACAAAACAAAGAGGTTTCGCGGCGATACTGACACAAGATTACATCAAGTAATAAGGGAGAAGGGTTTCTATAACATGACGCTCAAAGAAAGAGAGTAGAAAGAGCAGGAGAAAGAGTTTCATTGAAGAGTAATGCTGTTTTATCGAACAAGAAAAGAATATTTGAAAGGGCTCGTAAAAGAAGATTCAGGGAAAAGTTGAAGAAAGCAGGAGGAAAAGTTGAAATTATCAGGTTCTCAGTTGCGTGCGTGGAAATGTCCTCAAACATTGAGTAAAGCCTACAAAAAAGTTAAAAACGCTTCACCGACAAGTACTCATAAACAGAAAGTTTTCTTATTACGATTTTTGAATTTTGAACTTTGTTTATAAAATAAAGTACAATTATTGTTATTTTTGTTCGTTTTGTAGTTGAAAGTACTTGTTTATTGTAATGGTTGGTAAAATAAAGTATATTAAAATTGAAAGTAATTATTGTCCCGTCCGTCATGTCCCGTCCATCATGATTTAAAAAAATCAATAATCACTTATTCATTCACCATTTCTTAAACGTGACTGTTACATTTCATTGATTTAAAAATTACAACATCATTGTAATATCAATTTTACTTGGTTTATTAATAAATTCGCATATTTTGTAGATAATACACTTAGAATTTATTTTAACATTATGTTCATGTCCCGTCCGTCATTCTACTTTGCAATTAAAAAAAAAAAAACAAGTAAACAATAAAGGCGATAAGAGTTAGCAATAAAATGAATCATTGGATCACATTGAACAGTATTGTCAAATCTTGTTTCAATATAAGTACTAATTGATTTAAAAAAAAAGAATTTTTAGATAAATGTTTCCGATTTGTCCCGTCCGTCATAATGGAATGACTGTGTATTTAACAAAAAATGAAGGTGCCACATTTTTGACAAGAATAATTTAAAATTGTCATGTACATTGACATTAATACTTGATTTACATTTGAAGTGTCAAAAAGTGACGACCAATGTATTTGGGCCGCGATAGTACCTACTTTATTTTTGATCTATCTATCGGGTGTTTTTTTTTTTTTAATTTCACTTCCTAGTAGGCGTTGAATAGTCGATTGTGAATGCACCACTCGTGTAAAACGTAAGATTTAAACAGCTGATCGGAGATCCGTAACCTGTATACAGGGTGATTTTGAAAGTTGTGCAGAAATTGTAACCACGAGCTACTGGCTTCATGTAGAACTCGGAAAAAATATTTAAAAAATTCTATGTCAAAAAATAGAATATTTATTTTTTGAGCTTTAATTTTTTTTAATTGCTTTTATTTTTCTACGTTGTCCTACAACCTCGTAGGTAAAATTTTGGCACATTTTAAAAATACACCCTTATACATATATCATGTTTTATAAAATGTACGCCAATGAGAAGTAACCTATAGGAAATATGCTTTAAAAGAAGGAAACCGCATTGGTGTACGTTTTATAAAATAAAATATACAGGGTGTATTTTTAAAATGTGCCGAAATTTTACCTACGAGGTTGTGGGACCACGTAGAAGACTAAAAGTAATTAAAAAAAATTGTACCTCAAAAAATAAATGTCATTTTATTTTTTGACATAGAATTTTTTAAATATTTTTTCCGACTTCTACATGACGCCAGTAGCTTGTGGTTAAAATTTCTGCACAACTTTCAAAATCACCCTGTATGTCGTTCACAATCGACTCTTCAACGCCTACTATGAGAAGAAATTAAAAAAAACACCCGATAATACTAGCTGTTGGTGCCAAAGTGCAACTGGAACATTCTAACCTCAACCTGCATAGAAATTATTCGTTTTTACCAGGAAGTAGTGGTTAAATAGATGACATTTTAATAATTTGGAACATTATTAACAGAATGTATTTTCTAAAATTACAATTATTATAAACTTTAGAGAATAATCCAGGAATGATTTGGTTACTGTCGATTCTATTATGTATTTTCTAGATGGACGTCAATATGTGTATTCAGAATTTAGGCCTTCTTTTACGACTCACACTGCATCTGGTCTCACATTTAACTCACTATCTGAACTAGTGATTTTTTCAGTCGATTAACACACCAAAATCAATTTTTCAAGCACTAACAGTAAAAATTTAGTCTAATAAACGCAGCAAATATTTTGTTTGGGAAAAAACAAATCAGCGTCACGTTGTCAAGGAGTTGATTCCACAGCAAATAATTTGTTTGGAAAAAATAAAACAGCGTCACATCGTCAAGGATTCTATAATAAAATTAGTCTTGATTTTTAAAAAATTTATATTTTGGTCAGCCGAAAAGTCTAATACAAATGTCGTACGGGAGGTATTTTCCGACACTCCAACTAATCAGGCACTCGGCTTCGCCATCGTGGCCGAAATTGGTTGTCTTATCGGAAAATTCACATCCCGTACTCTAATGTAAATAAGTAAATAACTATACACTCCTATCCCACCTCCACCCGGCGGCACGGCAATTTTGCCGGAGTACATACACTATTACGGATAATACTATCAAGTAATAGTGCAGTGCTTATCAACATAATTACCGGCGTCTCGCCTCCGCATTTTGACTTTTTTGTGTTTTATGTTCTGTGTCAATGTTAAGGAATTTCCTCACGATGTGACATGAGTATAATAATATACCTTTTTGAATTTCAACCACCAATGTGTTCTCTAAGTCCAAAATTTTTAAATTTTTAAAAAGAGATTGGGGTACTATTCCTGTTGCTGAAATTATAAATGGTAAAATCGAAATTTTTTCTAAACACCAAAGATTTCTCATAGCAACGGAGAGTTCTAAATATTTATTAATTTTTGTATTATATGTCTGTGTTATATTGTGTGAATTTGGAACAGCTATATCTAAAAGATATGCTTGCTTTTGTTGTTTATTTAAAATAATAATGTCTGGTCTGTTATGCTGAATGTGAATGTCAGTTAAAACTGTCCGATCAAAATATAATTTGTAATTGTCATTTTCTAAACAACTTTCTGGTTTATAAATGTAATGTGGTTGTGTATCCTTTAATAAATTGAATTTAACTGCTAAATTCATGTGTATAATTTTTGCGAATATATCATGACGTTTTTTATATTCGCTTTGAGCCAAAACGGTGCAAGAAGAAATGATGTGTTCAATGGTTTCCCCTTCAGTTCCGCAAATCCTACATTTATCAATGATCGATTGTAAACCGCATATGTGTTTTTTATAATTTCTTGTATTTATAACACGATCTTGTATTGCAAATATAAAACCCTCAGTCTCAGGATGAATATTTGATTTTTTAAGCCATGCATGAGAAGCTTGAATATTAATTTCTGGCTGTTCTAGCTCTTTAAAATATCTCCCATGTAAAGACTTTTGTTTTATATTTGCTATAGTGTCAGGTATATTTGGCTCAACAATATCTGAAATTATATTATCACTTAAATTTAAAGGTGTGTAGCCTTTATCCGCTGAAACCAAAGCATTAAAAAAAGTGTTATCACTAGCTCTATTAAGAAAATAATTTTTTATATTATTTTGTAAAATCTTATGGAAACCAAATAATACTTTCTAAAACAGATGTTCCTTTGAATCCCGTTCTCTTTTGTCTTGCTCTTCATCCTGTGATTAAATCTCTAAAATCAGAATTTAATGTTGGTATTTCGATGATGGAGTTTTAGCAGATGATCCTAGTATTGTTTTTCATAATTTTCAACAAATCATTCAGTTATCTTCATAAATCGGTTTATCACTTAATTATAACAAATGTGAACTTCTAATAATTTCTGACAATACCACAATAAAGTCGAATTTATTAAATGATTTCAGTAGTATAGCTCCTGGAATTTCACTTCAAGAGTTTGACACTATTTTTCTTTTGGGTTGTCCTTTAACGAATGGTGGTATCAGTAAAGCAATTAAAGAAAAATATGACACTTTTTTAAAAGAAACTTTGAAAGATATCTGTAATTGTAGTTTCAATGAAAATTCTTAGTTTCAATCTACTCTTCCACTATCTTTAGGAAGTTTAGGATTCCGCAATTTGACATCTTTATGTTACTCCTCTTTTCTAGACTCCATACATGGAGTTGCACAATTACTGCTTACAATTTTACCTACCTATATCTCTCAATCGTCAGACACAGTCCTTGTTGAAGCTTTATGTCAGTGGTCAAAATTAAGTAGGAAGGAACCACTTAATAGCGTTTCTCAACGAGACTGGGATATGCAAATTTGTCTTCGCATTTCGGGCACTTTATTAACGTCTAATATAGAAAATCTTCGAGATAAAGCGCGTTTACTTGCTGCTCAACAAAAAGAATCTGGTGCCTGGTTAAATTGCTTACCTTCATCATCTCTTGGAACTTTTCTGGATGACTCATATTTTCGTATCGCCGTTGCATTACGAACGGGTTAACGTGTGCGAACCTCATATAGTAGAGTCAGAAATATAGTGATTTTATGAGGGATAGAGTACATTAACTTGAGGTGATCAGTTATGGTAGGTCAATAAGCTTCTGGCACCCGTCGCGCGATTGGGCTCTACCTACCTTTGTCTCCGATGGTCCATTTTCAGACGGCTCAAAAACATAGAAGATTTATAACTCTCTTCAAGTTGGTAATAAAAGTGACCCCAAAATTGCAAAAGAAATTATCGTCCATAAAATCACTATATTTCTGGGCCTACTATACAGCTGATTCATGTAGCCCGTTCATTAGAAATTTTCTGATTTCCCCAAATCGTATTAATATGAAAATTGGTAGTTGACTATAATCGACTGTTCCAAGTTCAAATGAATTATTTTCAAAATGGTGGCACTTCCGGAAATACCGGAAATCGACGCCCTCTTTATTTTTTTAAATGGAAAGGCCTGATTTTGACTTCACATTTCGATTCTACGTTAAATTTTCAGTTTAGAACGTCTTTTTGTCATCGTTTTTGACCTATGTCATCTTTTTTGCAAAAAAGCGAGGTAGCAGGGCTTCATTTACAAATTTATAACTCTTGAACCATCGGAAATAAATAATTGATTTTTTTTAGTTGAATTCCTAAAGACCTGGCCCATCTTTTTCGCCATTACTGAATTTTTTTTAATGTTTCATACGCCTACTGAAATTTTTCAAAATTGCTAATCAAAAAATGTCCAAACTTTATTTTTTTAAATGGCAACCACCATTTGTGACACTAGATATAAATGTAAAATTTAATTCTAAGCCTACTTTTATAAACATTGTGTATGCCTATTCCCAGCCGTATTGGCGTAATTTCGATTTTTTGAGTAAAATATTCTTTTTTTTATCAAACAATTGTTTTATTTGAATTTTTATTCAAAAATCACATGCAATAAACAGTAAATAACAACGAAATAATAAAAAATAAGCAAATTAACAAAAAATATTTTCAATGAAATCATTTACATTAAAATATTTTTTTGTTAATTTGCTTATTTTTTATTGTTTTGTTGTTATCTAATATTTATTACAATGCTATTTTTGAATAAAAATAAAAATAAAAGAATTGCTTATAAAAAAGAATATTTTATTCAAAAAATTGAAATTACGCCTAAACAGCTGCAAATAGGCATACATAATGTTAATAAAAGTGGCCTTAAAATTTAATTTTACATTTATATTTAGTATCAGAAATGATAGTTGCTATTTAAAAAAATGAAGTTTTCGACATTTTTTGATTATCAATTTTAAAAAATTGCAGTAGGCGTATGAAACATAAAAAAAAATATAGTTGATAGCACAAAAAAGCGTCCAAATCTTTGGCAAGTCAGTAAAATAAAAATAAATTATTTATTTCTGATGGTTCAGGAATTATAAATTTTTTAATGAAGCCCTGCAACCTCACTTTTTTGCAAAAAAGATGACATAGGTCAAAAACGATGACCGGTAAGTATTTACAAAAAGACGTACTAAACTCAAAATTTAACGTAGAATCGAAATGTGAAATCAAAATGGAGCCTTTCTATTTAAAAAAACAAAGATGGCATCGATTTCCGGTATTTCCGGTAGTGCCGCCATTTTGAAAATATTTCATTTGAACTTGGAATAGTCGATTATAGTCAACTACCCATTTTCATATTAATATGATTTTGGGAAATCAAAAAGTTTTTAATGAACGGGCCACGTGAATCAGCCTGTATAGTCCTACAGAAACTCTAGTGGATTTCGACTTTGGTTGTAAATTTATGTTTGTCACTTAAAAAATAGAATTTTATGCTGCAGCAATAATCCTACTGGCAAATGCTAACGAGGGTTGTCAGTCTGGGGTTCGCAATGTTAGCTTCAGGCAGGGATGTAACAGGTAGTGCTAGTTGTGTTCATGACAACATTTATTACTTGATAATAAAATCTTATTCTTCGGTTGTTGTTGTTAAATTTACAACCAAAGCCGAATTCCACTAGAATTTCTGTAGGACTATACCAGTATTTGCGGCGAACCTGCAAATATTTTTGGTCATCATGGACTATTTTGTTGTAAAAGTACAGGAAGACGCCATGGAAATATCAATGATATTATCAAAAAAGCTTTAGTATCAGCTGAAATTCCATCGATACTTGAACCTTCAGGATGTTGCAGAAGTGATGGTAAACGGGGTGATGGTATGTCTCTCATACCTTGGAAAGGTGGCAAGGCTCTCTTATGGGACGTTACCTGTTGAGATACTCTAGCAGCTACTTATATTCATTTCATAAGCAAAAAGGCAGGTGATGCTGCTTGTTTGGGTAAAGATGTCAAGAGAAATAAATGCAAGGAACTTTTCTCCCGTTTTTGTTTTCTGCCCTTTTCAGTGGAAACTTTAGGCCCTTGGAGAGCAGATGCAAAAAAAATGTATTACACTGTTAGGAAGAAAATCAACAGTCAAGTGACAAAAATCAATATGATATCTTACTCAAAGAATAAGTTTGGCAATATAACGGGGTAATGCTGCAGCAATTCTCGGGACAATTCCCCAATCACCCGATTTGGAAGAAATTTTTTATATTTTAAAATAAAAATATACAGTGTCTCAGAATGAACCAGCATAATTTTAACCACGAGCTACTGGCTTCATGTAGAACTCGGAAATGCGAATTAGTGTACGTTTTATAAAATATGATAAAATATACAGGGTGTATTTTTAAAATGTGCCGAAATTTTACCTACAAGGGTGTGGGACAACGTAGAAGACTAAAAGCAATTAAAAAAAGTCGTACCTCAAAAATTAAATGTCATTTTATTTTTTGACATACAGTGAGCGGCAAAAGTATGGAATAAATTCCTTAAAAATCAAACAAAATTTTTTTCAAAAAAACTCGTTTTTGTTTGTTATAAAATGTATTTTTTCCAACTTTATTATTTTTTTTTTCTCAAAAATTTCCTTATGTAAGATAACAAAATTTTTATACTGGCGTTTAGACAATTAAAAGGCCTATCAGAATCCAGAACAAAAATAGGGGGTTTCTATTTAAAAAAAACTATCGATGACGTCATAACTCGAAACCAAATGACTGCTTGGAAATTCATTTTGTATTAAAATATGTATTTTTATAAACTAAAATTGACCTGTCCAAAGATTTTTTTGGAAAAAAATGTGTTTAATTTCTAATGAATTTATTCCATACTTTTGCCGCTCACTGTATTTTTTAAATATTTTTTCCGAGTTCTACATGAAGCCAGTAGCTCGTGGTTAAAATTATGCTGGTTCATTCTGGGACACCCTAGGGTATTATGTATACTTATGTTATAAAATAAATAGATTTAATTTAATATAATTTATAATTATGCATATGATTCATAAAAATCATTGAATAATGGAGATTTGTAACTTGATTTTTTCATTAATATGACAATAAAAATTATTTTGCTGCAACATATTTTCCTTTTTATTTTGTTATCAAAGGATATAGTTTTTTTATGCCATTCCAATCAGAAATTTTGAAAATTGTCAAGTCAATGTGCAATGGTTTAAAAAAATCAAATGCACGCCTATGAAATGTTATATGTACAAATGTCAACTCTACCCCACCTACAGAGTTGCCACATAAATTTTCGTACATAGTTGCCATATTTATCCACAATCATTTTGAATCACCCAATAAGATTTTACAAAATAATAGAAAAAAACTACTTTTACTAACGTCAATTAATTTTCATTTTGCAATCCGCTTCGAAAATAAGCCCTTATAATACTCGTAAATGTATTGTAAGTAACAAAAATAATTTTGAAAAATAAAGCGTGACAACGAGAACTTTGTTTTATTTAGCTTTTGGTTTGATTAATTTGAAATTGAAAATCTGTATGCAGCATAAAACTTGTTGTCCCCAACCTAACAAAAAAAAAATCACGAACATTTATAGCCACTTGGTATTAATATGGGACCTTCCATCTGCATTATGGTTTAATATTTTATTAGTTTTTGGTTTTAAATATTAAAATGTAATTTGCAAAAGGGTAGTTTGATTTACTTTATCAAACGAAATTTAAAAATTTAAAAAAAAATAATCAATTATTTTCAATTTTACGCGAATGTAAGATCACGTTTCAATTTAATTTACAGATTCTGATTGTATTTTATATCACAATTTAATTTTGACATCAAATAACGGTTATAGCATATTAATAAGATATATCGGATTTTATTATTTAGGACGGGCATGCCGAATAAATGATTAAATAAATCGCTTGGCGGTGACTTTTACAGTTCACTGCTCTTTACCAGTAGCACCAAGTTTTTACTTTTAAAGTACGAGTCCAACACTAATGAATCGAAGAAATATTACATGAAAAATCCGCTCTGAAGTTAGCTAAACTTTTGTGGTCGATACTAAAAAAGAATATTTTTCATTGAAGTGTATGAAAATGATTAGCCTTACTTAGTTGTAAAAAAAAAATCATGTACAGCTAGTGTAAGGAGTCTTTTCTCTTGCTCACAGTTCACACATGGATCCTTATCCTTTAAAAAAGTTAAACGGTGTGATAAATCCAACCCTACATAACTGTATTTGTTCAGGTTTGACAAAAATTACGTCAAGGGATCCATCTTTTCGCAATAAAACGGCACAAGCTGCTTCCTGAAAGTGACGCACCAGTTCGTATCCCTTCAAACTGATCGTGAACTGGGCGAACGTGTGTGTGTTCCACTCTATGGTGCAATTGGCACCGCAGACGAGGAGAAAGCTGTGAAAGAATCGATATAGTGGCTTATTCCGTGCACGTCCTAAGAATGCATCAGCAAAAGCACTGATAGAATGGACCGGGTGTCAGGACATGAGCTGTCTCAAGCGGGATTATCTAAAATAACAAATAAAAAAACGCCAGTTAAATTCAATTTTCTTATAAAGGATCTAATTTAATAAGATTCTCTTTATTTTTCTAGATAGAAGAAACGAAAGTACTTGCAAATCATTATCTTACAAAGTATTCTTATTTACAAAGAAGATATGTATCTTAATTTCCTTTTTTTTTATCAAATTAATTTTAGGTTATCAACTTTACTCCTGTCACAATACAAACATATTTGTACCAACTGACTGTAAATGATTGAAGCAAATTCAGTGGGTTGGCGTCCCTGAGCAATTGGTAACGTCAACATGTCATCTCTTGATTCATCTTGTAGGTTAAGGTTCTGAAAGATTAGTGCTATCGTGAATATAATCGATATTGTAGATAATATTTTATAATATAGATAGATAATATTTTTTTTACAAATGTGAATTAATATTTATTTTGCGATCTGCTTCGAAAATAAGTAATTAGCATGAAAAAAATAACTATCTGGGGTTTTCTTATTTTACAAACCTAATTCAACAGGTGGTGTTTTTTTAATTTTTGAACGAACGACGTCCTTGCTTTTGTTGTTGCTGATATAAAAACTTCAATTTTGATTGTACCCTATTCTTGAGATACGATTGTTTTGTTAATACATATTCTTATTTATTATCTCTGGGCGTTTCTTGTGAATTAAAAATGTAAGCTGTAGAGTACTCAGCACTAAAATAGTAAAGCATATTGTACCAAATCTGGCCATAGGGATTTAATACGGGGTCATTATAAATGTTTGTAACAACTAGTGGGCGTAGCGGCGCACCTAAAGCATAGCGCACAGCCACCTATGATGGGACAATAATTTATAATGACCCTGTATGCAAAATAGTTTTTGCATGATTTCTGGTACTTATTTCATTAAGCAGTTGATTAAATTTAACATTTGTAAAATGGTCAAGTTATTAGAAACATTTGTATTCACAATAAATAATAAACAAAAACAAAATCCTACTAGGTTATAATAAATATTCGAATAATTCTCCATTCTGGTTTTAACCATAACCCAACCGACGACCAAATGCAGTTGTCACATTCTTAAGTTGTCTTTCTGTTACATTTCTGCATTCCGCAACGATGGCCCCCCTCAGAGAATCAATATTTGGGTGTCGTGTTTTATAAATTTTGTTTATAAGATAAGTCCACGAAAAGAAGTCACATGGTGCAAGATCAGGAGATCTGGCCGGTGGGTTTATGGTACCACGACGACCAATCCAACGATTTGGAAAGGCTTGGTTTAAGTGGATTCTCACATGTACACCAAAATGCACAGGACAGCCGTTTTGATGGAACCAGACCTTTTGATCTTCATGTGCAACTTCATGCCTAAATATGTTGTAAATTTAAATTTCCTACTTATTTCAAATTCTGGTCCTCAACGTCATTTCAAAGTTTGGTTAGATTGTCACGAATTAAAAAAAATTCCCCGCCTGATTATACCCATGTCAAAAAAGTGTCAAAATACACTGACCGGCACAAAAAACGACTCACTTTGAATTTTATTAATATAATTAAGTAATTCATTGTCTTAGAAAATGTTTTTGATATCATGTTGTATTGATAAGTGTTATTTATGTTATTCTTTGTCAAAGAATATCCGAAAACAAAATGTTAAACACAGCAAATAAGATTTTAATGAAATAAAAAAAAAAGTAATTTTCCAGAAAAAATTTTATGTTATGAAAAATTGACAAAATTTGAACAGCATTTTAAATTAGTATCTCGTATTGTCAAATTAAATCTTTTAACACGTAAATCAACCGACAAAAACACACCAATAAATTTTGGTCGTCAAGTTCATTCTTTGACGCAACGGAAAGTGCTCTAATGTGAAATGGGCATAACCTCTAATATATTCTATTTGTCTTGTCTTGTCAAGATCTTGTCAAGTTTTTGGAAATCCCAACTGAGGTACCACCCTAGCGTCTGACACATCCGTCTCTATCAGCGAAATAATTTTTACTCTGTTAAAATTGGGGCCATAATTTTGAATGTTTAGAATAAAACTTTGACAATTTTTTTTTATTGACGTTTTGTTGACATTGGCCCTAATTAAGCAGGCAAAATTTTTAATTTGTGACAGTAACGGGAAATTTCAAAATGACCTTGACGGGCAAGATTTAATGCTCGCCACTGTACAGGGTGAGCGAAACTCGATGTCTCAGCTCTATTAAAAGAAAAGGAACGACGATAAACGGGATTGAGTAAGGTTCACTTTAAACCAAATTTGCATATTTTTCCAAATTTGGAAACTGAAGTAATGACGTCATAGATTTTTTTTTTCCCAGAAACATACAAAAAAAGAAAATGTAGTCCACTGTTGGAGAATTTCTCTAATTAGCTCATTTGTCTGCCTAAAATCGCATTAGTTTTGATTTTTTTTTTTTTAATTAAAGTTTCAACTTTAATTTTTTTCTTTAAACCATTATTATTTCGCAGTATTTCAAAAAAAAATACGGATATGCCCCTCTACGGATATGCCAGAATACATTTGTTTGTATTTTTTTCTGTTTTTGAGAAAACTACCCATTTTAACGAAAAACTTTATTTAGGTTTTAAGCCACATTTTTCATAAGAAATTCACCCCGAAATTTATTCCCAACCATTTACGAACACCCTGTATATGCTATAATTCTACTGACTTGGGGTATTACATGGACTTTACCTCAGGGATAATAAACAATGAACCACCCCCATTTATAACTGAAAGAATTTATTTCTGTACATTTTAAAAAGCCAAGAAACAAATTTCGTTCGAAAGTTCTTAAACGTATGCGGTGGTGCTTCATTATTTCCTTAGTTAGACAGATGGTTCGATATTATGGTGTCAATACACATGCATACAAATTTCTCTTCGAAGGAAGCTGTTTGGGGTTACCGTTTTGCTAATAGCGCGACAATATATTCGTACTTTACTTGAATTTCAAGAGAGATCTTAAGCGCTTCGAAAGTGTTTTGTTGATTTATTTGCATAGAAAGCTTCATACTATTACCAAAGTTAAATTTGAATCGAACACAAGATTTAACTTGTCTGTTTACATAAGTAAGATACTAAAATATGAAATGAACATCGCATTTGAACTATCTCTCGAAGGATGTCTCTCTTTTAACAAAGTAAGTATGTATTCACCGATGTTGGAAATTTAATATACAGAGTGTCCCAGAACTGGCGTACATCCCGTTAACTGCAAATGTAAATATTTATTCTGAAATGGATTCTGCAAGAAAAATTGTTTAAATCCATTTTGTTTTTAAGTTACAACGATTTTAATTTAACCAATCAGCGTAGACAAATATTAATTCAATCCATGCGTTTCCTAGGAAACAACAGCTCACGGTAGATTTATCTGTAATCTTTCTGTTGTGATTGGCTAACTTAAAATTGCTGTAGTTTAAAAACTATAAGGTTAAACAAAAAAATTCTAGTGAAATCTTTCTCAGCAGAAAGAGCGGAACACGTGGTTAACGAGATGTACGCCAGTTCTGGGACACTGTATAAAATATTTTAACAATTTCAAACTACAGAAATGTTTTTTAAGTCTTCTTACAATAAACAAAATACACACGACGAAAGAAATCTAAATTTTAAATTAATTTGGAAATTTGCTTGGATTGTAATGGAGAAATACATTTAAGTATACTTCGTCCAGCGAGAGATTGGGAGATTTTAAATTGTAAGCTTGTAACCCAACACTACAAAATGCATTAGAATACATTAATTAGAGCATAATTTCAGGGCAAAAATGTACTGTGATTTTTATGTCAACAAATCTCTCGCTGGACAAATCTCATAACTCAACAAGTGAAATAATAATATTCCAGCACTAATTTTGCCATTTTGATTTATTGGTTTATTTGTAATTTGTAAAAAATGTGTTCATAAATTTTGAATCTACTGCAATCTCGAAACTAAGCTTGAGTGATTTTTCGAACAACAGTAAAGTCAGAAAGTAACAAGGATTGTCCTTAATGCCATTCTTGATAATATTAATTGAGACCAAATTTTTAATACACCCTGTATATGTATGTTTTTAATTTACGCAGTGCTGTTTTTTTTCACATTCCAGTGACGTATACAGATCTTTATAAAACATCTATTATTTTTAACAAAACCTTCATCAATCATACCACGTATGTAGGTACACCTATCTGTATATCAACTCGTCATATGGAGAAAGAAAAGAATAAAACATGGGTATAAAATCATGATTGTATCGCTCTTTCATTACGAATCCATTTTGTTTTTATTCAATAACGTCCTAAATGTGGAACACTACGGATATTTATATCCGTAATATAATTTTTTATATTTTTTAATAATGCAGCCATAAACATAAATGCATACACTTTTATGACTGAATTATTAAAAAGTACGCAAAAAACTAGAATTTCAGAGTAGCTTAAATGGCTAGTAAAATTTTGTTCACAAATGTTCACCCCCGCGGATTCGTTCATAAGATGAAGACACCAAGAAATTAAGAAAAAATAATTTATTTGGAACGACGGCGACGCGACGAAACGCTGATTACTACTCGACAGCGTTATTACTGGATCAGAAATCAATTCGTACAAGAAAACGAGGATTTTGTCCGCTCTAGAAAATAATCTCGGCTAATTAAACCAAGAAATATTTGTACAAGAGTAAAAAGTTCTTATTGAAGTACATATGTAAATATTTTATCGAAGGTAAAATAACAACACCTAATTTTTTTATCGGATGATATTTTTAATTTTGCGAAAACTTTTTGCTTTGGCAATTTTACGAGTTGAATTTGGGCATTTTTATTCTGATTAGGCCCGAGAGCTTAAGCTCGAGGGTTAACCTTTGAATGAAAATGCCCAAATATCAACGAATAAAATTATCTAAAGCAAAAATGTTTTTAAGTAAAAATTGGGAAATTTCTCATATACAGTATTCCACGGATTGAGTTACAGAGAGGTATGATTGACAAGAAATTTTTGAATTTGAATTTCATATTTGGGGATTAAGCACTGCTTGGCTTGAAACTAGACTGAGACTGGGACCAGTTTCCACAAATTTTTTCACTAATTTTCGGATGGCCACATGAGAAATTGTTGATTTAGGATATTTTTCGTTAAATTTGCTGATCACTTCACGATAGCAAAGATCGCCGGTGCCAGTACCATAGCATTGAATTAAGTATGTTCTCTCTTATAAACCTAACGTTATAAGAAGAAGTTTATCAACACTTACACCGTTTTAATGTGTAGTCTAACGTTTTATAAATCTCTTAAGCACATTTGCAGTAAGTAGCTATGGTAATGTGATTTGGAAGATAAAATTCGCTTACTCAAATGTTTCATGATTTTTTAATAAAAAAATTCCAAATTTTCGAGATAAATGCGAATAAAAAAAAACTGTAACAGCCAGCCCAAAAATGAAAACTGTTTTAAGAACCTGAAACCAAGCAGATCATTTTATGAGGAGTGACTTTTTCTGAAAAATTGAATTGACATATCTACTGTATAATTTGTCGTAAAAATATTTTGTCGGAAAAATTTTCAGATTGTACGAGAGTTTGTTGCATAGCAATTTATCGAGTGGCATTGTTAAAACAACCACGAGTCGTTAGACGAGTGGTTTTTGACCAATGTCACGAGATAAATTGGCAACAAACTAGTAAATCAATCGTAAAATTTTGCCAGGCAAAATTTGACCACGAATGGTATTCGGAGGACTATTTCATGAATAAGAACGTTTCTGTTCATTCATTTTAGACACATTTTTGACTTTTTATTCGATTGTCATATTATTACTATGACAAAAATTTTGCCATATGAAAACACTCTAGCTTCGCGATTTCATTGGACCATACCTCTAACTTCGCGATTTCATTGCACCATAGGGTCTGGCAAAACTTTGATTAGATTAATTTTTCCAGTTAAAATTTTGTATTCATTGTTGAGCGACGGAATATGATTGGTTGAAACAACTATGAATGAAATAGTCAGATATAAAAAATTAGGTCATGTTATTTTTGGCAAAATTAATTCCAGAATACAAACTTTAACGTTAGGTAATTATCTATTAATAATACAGTTATTAAAAACACAATTATTAAAAACAATTTGAGAATCTGACAGGAGTAACATGCAATTTTAATCACTTTTGACAGATGACAGAGTAGCAGGACGTTTTAATCGCGATAAACATTTTTGATTGGATAAAACCAAGCGCTCTGATTGGCTGAACACGCATGTTTGATGTACGTGGGAATTAATCATTTTTTTGCGCGATTGTACTCTATTTGGTTGTTTACCACGTCTGTTTCCAAGACGGTAAGCTCTGTTTACTCGTTGCTAACGATAAACTCGACGGTAAGTAATTTTTGGTGTTCTAGAACGGTAAGTAAAGTTTATTCAAAATTAATCGATTATTATAATAATTTTTATGTAGACATAAGTTGAAGACAAGATGTGGGGGCACTTTCTGGAAACTCATAAAGCTCTTGTAGTCGGCTTTCCTTGGCGCTGCAATGAAGTAGCATTAGCAAACTTGCCGCGACATTGGCATTGTCAAAATTTTCATACCCCACATTTTCCTTGTCTTCTTGATTAGGTACACATTGAGGTCGTTGGTTTCGAAAAAAAATCCTTCTATGTAGACAGAAGTTGAAGACAAGATGTTAGCACTTTCTGGAAACTCACACGGCTCTTGTAGTCGGCTTTCCTTGGCGCTGCAACGAAATAGCATTAGCAAACTGCCGCGACATTGGCATTGTCAAAATTTTCATACCCCGCATTTTCCTTGTCTTCTTGATTACACATTGAGATCGTTGGTTTCAAAAATTCTTTATTTATGTAGACGAAAGTTGAAGACAAGATGGTAGCACTTTCTGGAAACTCACACGGCTCTTGTAGTCGGCCTACCTTGCCACTGCAACGAAACAATTTTAGTAACAGACTTGCCGCGAGATTAGAATTGTCAAAATGTCCATACCCCGGATTTTCCTTGTCTTCTTGATTACATATTGAGTTCGCTGGTTTCGAAAATTCTTGATTTATGTAGACAGAAGTTGAAGACAAGATGTTAGCACTCTCTGGAAACTCACGCGGCTCTTGTGGTCGGCATTCCTTGCCGCTGCAATGAAATAATATTAGCGAACTTGCCGCGACATTAGTATTATCAAAATTTTCATACCACAAATTTTCCTTGTCTTCTTAATTACACGTTGACGTCGTTAGTTTCAAAAATTCTTTATTTGTGACGCACCCCACATTCAAAGTTTCTTCTACAACATCCACTTCGTTTTCGGAATCACTAATATCACGCATTTTACTGCTTGTTTTTCAACACAACTGGCGAAATTTGCGCACAAAAACTGCAATGGCGGTAGTTGTTTGCAGATTGCCTTAGAAACGCGATACAAAAATCGACATTGTGGCAACACGATGTGAAGGGTATAAACACGTATTGCATTGGGCCTATTCTAGATGTGAATGTTTTGTAATAAATATTCAATCGCGCAAAAAATCTCATAAGCAGCAAGCTCCTCCTCCAAACAATTGTCTTCGATCCGTACATTGTCATTACCGTTCTTTATACTTAATATACTATAATACAACCTGTAAAAACTCAGTCTGCTTAGATTATTCCTTTGTTCGATTTAAACTTTCGCATGAGATCGTTAAACTTATGAGTCTATATACAGCATAATTATAAGTGTTTCTAAGGTCAAAGTGTTGTGGAAATTTGCCACTTACAGTTCACGGTTACCTATACAGTTTAAAAATTTTGGTAATTGGTTGCCATAACCAAGGGACTTTAGATAATGTCATTTAAAATAAAAAATGTGCTGCAGGAGGTAATATTAAAAATAACGCTATTGTTGTTTTAACTGACTCAAAACACAATAATTTACACAGAAGAAGCGGCAAATGTATACGCCTACGTATAAATCACAGCCAACTACCTACGCTGTTAGAAATATTGACAATAACCCTGTACTGCACTGCACTGTACATAAAACTTAGTACTTGACATGTTTTGTTAATTTCATTCAATTCTTTTGAACAGATTTTTTTTACGATTTTTTTTTAAATGTATTAAAAAAATCAAGTTAGAAGACCAATTAGTACATATCCAGACAATTAACTTTTCTTCTCAATCGAGCGTTTAATTATAACTTTCACATGTGCATAAAAAGTAGGCCAACAAAAGTTGTATCGATTATATGTTTATTATTTATAATATTAAGAACTGCTTATATTCTCAGTACATAAGCGTTTTGCAGTCTTACCGCTCTAGTTAATGTCTTGTAATGTAGGTATTAATTTGGTAGTTTATAAGTTTTTTAATAACTAAATAGCTTTAAGATGAATTAACTTTGTTACTTATTATTTTCATTAAATACAAAGGAGTCTGCATTGCGTGTGACAGGATTCTGAGCTTTTCCAGAGGGCCATCTATCGGTATTTTGTCGTTCTGTTGAATAAATTTAAAGCGTATTCTACTACACCTTTAGTTTGAAAAAATTTCAGTAGATAGACCACAAAAATATAGTTGGTATGGCCCCTACAAGTTACAACTAGGTTATGGTAGATGTCTACTGACATCGTGGTCCAAACATGACATTTAAAAAGTAACCAGCAGTGTATAGTTGGTTGCATATACCGGGTGTATTATGAAAAATCTTTGGTGCTATAACTTCCTTATTTTGTATCCAATTTTAATAAATGATACGTTAAACAAAATCGTTTTAGAAACACTATAGCCCGACATGCTATGATTTTTTTTTGACATTATATTTTTTGACACACAGCAGCTAACTTTGTTTTTTTAAGTTGCACTGTATACTTTTTTATCTTTATTCTAATAGATGTTTATCTTCTGAATACACAAACATTAAATAAAAAATCAAAAATTTATTTTTAATTAAAAAAAAATGGAATTTCCAAAAATCAAGTAACCATAACTTTACTATAGCAAATGTTCCAAATTACCTCCATTCTCTCTAAGGCACATTCGACACCTTCCACTGACGCCCATTGCGGCGTTAAATAAAAATTCTGGTGGTATTTGTTCACATACTGCTACGATTCTTCTTACTAAATCATTTCTGTTATCGGCCAGAGCCAAGTAGACATTGTCTTGAATGTCCATAGCTCTCTTAGTCACTTTGCAAAATTAGAATGCACTTTTATTACTGTTTAATGTGACTGCTTGATTTAAAGAAAAATACATTGTTTTTTAATTTCTTCTTTTTGTTTCTATGCATGAGCATGAGCATGGTTGTTTACATTTTCATATTCAAAATAAAAATCTATAAAACTGAGAAAAAAAAGTTAATAGTGCAATTTGAAAAAAAAAGTTGACTATCATCAGTCAAAAACAGAACTCAAGAACAAATATTGGATCAATTCAAATTGTAGGCCATTTAAAACGATTTTGTTTGACACATCATTTATTAAAATCGTATGAAAAATAAGGAAGTTGCAGCACCAAAGATTTTTCGTAATACACCCGGTATGTGCATTTAAAAAAATAATTTTAATTATGGCCCCTACAACTACGGTCATTGTAAATAAATCAATTGTATGTAAATAAATCAATAAATCAACACTTAGCACGACGCTGAAGAATTTTCGGGATTCTGTATAAGGTAAATCCTTCTCATTTCTATTTTTACAATTAATAATGAAACAACTGGGCATTTTTATTTACAATAAGTGGTTTTATTACAATAATTATTTTACAACGCAATGACAGTATGAAGTGACAGAACAAGTAATCAAATTGAAATCATAGCCGCCTTTATTGATGACAAATCTAAATAGTTAACATAATATTTATAGGTAATTTATTTTTTTGTTCGACACTGTCAGAATTTGAGAATTTTCTCCTATGTGAACGGATTGTGATAAATGTCACAACCTGTCAAAACGAAACGTCAAGCTAATTTTAAAGATTTAAGCGTTTTGGAGCCTTTAAGGGGCTCGTCGAACAAAAAAACGTTGTATTCAACTCGTTCGTGTGTAAATTGGGCCTTTTTTGGCACTCGTGGGCCTTTAAAACTCTCGTTTCACTCGCGTTTTAAAATGGTCCACTCGTGCCAAAAAAGGCCCAATTTACACACAAACTCGTCAAATAAACTACCATTTCACTCTATATGCCATTCACGATGTTTTGGCATAAGGGGAGGCCATGGAAAAAGTGCATTTAAGTTGGCAGTAAAGCTGTCTGTTGAATTAGGTTATGTTTTTCTAAATTTGAGGTTATAAACTGCGTCATTGTCTAGTGCATTGTTGTCAGTTTTACTAGTTTGCAATATAACAATACTCACACATTTTTAATCCAATTTAACAAAACAGGAAACTGACTTGAACAGACTACAGAATAATACGGACCGGGACCGAAAGACGAAGTGGCTCCTGTTAATTTATGTACCACTTAGATAACCCACCTATACAGTGTCTTAACCAACCAGTTAGTAACTTCTCAATGAATTTTTCATTTTAGCCAAAACATTCCTAGAACTAGATTGTATAAAATCTTGTACCTACTTATTAAGCCTTACTTTATTCGAATCTTTCTGCAAAATATTTACACACCCATCGTCTATGACAAAAAAGAACAAAACTATTCAACTTCGATAATTTCATTAGAAAATTCTGAATCATCATTACCTGCATCAAAATCTCAATCAAATTCCGACTCAGATTCTCCTAATGAAATTATTAAAGGAAGAACGTTTTCAAATGAAAGATTTCACATTAATTTTGCCCAATCTTCCGAAATAAGTTCTTCACAATATCTACAAAAATATTGGCAAATTTCAGGAGTATATTTCAAAATAGACTCAAGCCATAAATTCACAACTATCGCAAAGTTATAATAGGTCTTACAAAACCCCTGTGTCATTTCAATTGGGTCGTTGTTTCTTCCTTCACTATCCGTGCTACATATTTATCTTGTACTCACCTACGATTCAATTTATACACAAAAAGAACTTGACTTCATTGTAACCTACTGAAAATATGTTCTGCAGTCTAATACAAACACCATCAATACATTTTAAAGTCTCTTGATTATGATTACGGTAAATTCGGCAACATGTTACGTTCATTTTGATAGGTCCGCATGTCAGGCACTTTAGTGACAGCAGAGATGACAGAAATCAAACATGTATCCAACGTTAAAAAATAAAATCATAGCCTCCCCTTATGCCAAAACATCGTGAATGGTATATACTGGGTGATCAAGAAGGACTGTTTAAGTTGGTAGTACAATTAAGAAAATTTTTTAATTCGGTTATTTATAACACTGCAACTGGATATGTTTTGTTGGTTTATTTGACAAATATCTGATATAGGTATATCATTAATAACGACAAGCCACCAACAATCGGAAGTTACTCCTGTTATACGATTTAAAATACGATCCAGTGTTACCAACTTAAACAGTCCTTCTTGATCACCCCGTAGAAACATTTTGATAATTAACAATTTTATTTAAACACAAATAGTGCCAATTTTGACAATAAAAGTGCATCCAATTATTATCAATCGAAAAACGCCCCTAGGAACCAGGATGAAGCAAACTCTATTTAATATACATACTAACTTTAGTCGGTACCATAACGTATTGGGTGATTCAAAATGATTGTGGCCAAGTATGGCAACTATGTACGAAAATGTATGTGGCAACTGTGTGGGTAGGGTAGAGTTGATATTTCTTTGACAGTTCATAGTCGCGCAATTTTGAAAACTGTCATATCAATGTGTAATGATTACAAAAAAATCAAATGCACGCTTATGAAATGTCATACAAATGACAACTCTACCTCATCCACACAGTTGCCACATAAATTTTGGTACATAGTTGCCATACTTGGCCACAATAATTTTGAATCACCCAATAGTTGTAGGGGCCATAATATTTAGATGATATTTGGTATTGTGAAAAAAATATAACGAGTAAGCCATGACTATTGTGGTTCGAGTTCTCTAACTTCTCATAGAAAATACAGTCATAATCTAAAGATATGTACAGTCACGGCCACGGAATTTCGTCAGTCGTTGTCATTCAACTGACATTAGCTGTAAAAGAGGTTTTATATATTTCTAACCCCACATTGACACATTTTTGACATGGATGTCAATTTGTCAATCAATATTTATTGTGCGTGACAGAATTTCTGTCACAAAAATTTTGAATGTCAGTCATAATGACAATAAAGCTTAGGTTACACAAGTTTTTTCGAATTGACAGTAAAATAACTGACGAAATTCCGTGGCCGTAACTGTACAGTCGATGGACAAGTAAAATGGGACATTTAAAATTTAATCAATACAAATCAGACTATCGAATTGTCAATATATTTGTCAGTGTCTATACAATATAGGTCATACCAAAGTTAACCTATTTGTGATAAAGCCGTTATTAAACGATGCCACTTTGTAAATTTTGACTTATGTGATTGTCATTTTTGTCCCAGTTTTAAGTATTTGTCCATCGACTGTACCAATGTAGGTACTTGTAGATTTTTATTTTATCTCAAGTGGGACAAGACGTGCAATATCATACTGTGCGATCAACAATTACCGCCTCGGCTATGACTTTGATGGTGTCAGATGTTTCGTATCTTTGCAAACTTCAGCTAATAAACGTCAAACAATTATCAATCAAAAATTTAACGCAAAAATGATTTTTACTTCAGGACATAAAAGATTCATCACTGAATTTTACTTTCGTAATGGTGTTTTCAGTAACGGAGAATGGACATACAGCGCGTGGCCTCTTTGACTGATTTTCGGCAAAAATTTCCAAATTTAAGTTGAAACAGGTATATGCAACCAAAAATACTTCCGTGCATTCTGCATCCGTGCATCTGAACGTTGGATTTGGACATGCGTCCAAAATCCCAAAGGCTCTTATTTGATCTAAATAATTGTTGATCGCACGTTTATTCCCTTCGTCTCATCCTCAAAACGCTACGGTTGACTTCAAAAAAATGGAGAATAGTCAGATTTTATTAAATTTTTATAGTTTGAAACAGCCTTTTAGAATTTAGGTTAAAAAACTGCACTTATGTGTCAGAAATTCTACTGTCAAACAGACACAAATTGACATAAATTGACAAATTAAATTTCCAATTCACATTAGGTCAAATTTCATTTCCCGTTTTTTTTTTTTAAGCCATGATTAAGTACTATCGCGGCCAAAATACTTTGGTCGTCACTTTTTGACACTTCAAATGTAAATAAAGCATTAATGTCAATATACACGACAATTTTAAATTGTTGTTGTATGTATATTTAATACCTATACAGGTTTATAAATTATCCGATTTTCGACATTTCCCACTAACTCAATAAAATACAATAAAATATAATATAATAACTAAAACTAACTAACTAAATAATTCAAAACAATAACAAATTAGCAGCTTTCCAAATACAATTATCCCTCCCCACATATTGTCCCTCTTCTCCACTCAACCTTCTTCATCCATTCGATCCCTCTTCCGTCCTCATTCAACATTTCTTCTCTACTTTCCTCTCTCTCTCTCAATTCTACGCATTCATTCAACATATGTTCTATCGTCTCCTTTTTTTCTCCACACATCCTGCACACTCTAATCCTATCCTCATTCCAATATTTATTCTCTCTCTCCTCATTTCCACACCTAAATCTTGCTATTATCACTCTCTCCTTTCTACTCTCTCTTCCTAGGTACTTTGGTAGTTCTTCCGTTATTATTTTTTCATACTTCCCATTGTACCTAGATTCCCTAATTCTCGTTCTTCTTTCCTGCACTTGCACATCTCTGTCTCTCTGCACCAATTCATATGTCATTGCTCTGCCTCCCTCTCGCATTCTTTCTATCTCCGCTCCTGCATAACCATTTCTTTCGAAATATGCCTCCCTCTCTTTCCATACCCCTTTTCCTATTTCTTTCCTTTTTTCTTTCAGACACTCTTGCAAAATTCTACACTCTCCTCTCTCTATCAACCTCTCCTCAAATCTTATTGCTCTCTTTCCTGCTTCTATTCTTATTCCATCCCTTTTTGTTTCCTCCATCACTATATAGCCCGGTGTCTCTCTATCTACTCCTAGCACCCATTTCAAATATTTTCCTTGCACCCCTTCCAACCCTTCTTGCTCTCTCCATCCCCATATTTCCGCTCCATACATCATCACGCTTTTCACCAGACTATCAAACATCATTATTCTCCTTCTAAAGTCATGTCCAAATTTTCTCTCTCCTATCCCCCATACCGCTCCTATTATCTTATTCGCTTTTTTCACTAACTCTCTCACATGTGCTGCTGCTGTGTTTCTTTCATTCATCACATAACCTAAATACTTAAATTCTTTCACTTCTTCAATTTTATCCTTTTCCCATCTCCACTCATTTATTTTTCTCCTACCACCCCCCTTTCTAAACACCATCATCTTGGATTTCTCTACATTCACCGTCAACTTTTTCCTCCTCATATATTTCTCCATATTTCCCAACATTTCTTTCATACCTTTCTCCTCTCTCGCTAGCACCACCAAATCATCCGCGTATGCCAAAGACCACACTTTTTCTTTGCCCACCACGACCCCCCCTGCCTGCCCCTTCCTGAACATCTCCTCTATATCTCCTATAAACGCTGCAAACAGGCTGGGGCTTAGTGGACAACCTTGTCTTACTCCCTTATACGTCTTGAAACATTCACTCACTCTTCCATCCACTCTCACTCTACTTATCGTCTCTTCATATATCTCTTCTATTTTTGTTACCAGATGCTCATTTATCCCTTTCTTTCTCAAGTATTCCCACAGTAAGTCTCTTTCCACATTATCAAAAGCCGCCTTCAGGTCTACAAAAAATGCATATATCTTGCTACCCCTCTTTTTTATCTCATTTCCTATTATATGATTCAAGATATATACGTTGTCCATAGTCCCTCTACCTTTCCTAAATCCCGCCTGCCCGTCTGGTAACGCACCCCGCTCATTCATTTCCTTCATCAGTCTTTCTTCCACAATCATCGCGTATACCTTATATGCCGTATTAAGGAGCGTGATCCCCCTGTAATTGCTGGCTGTATCCTTTTCTCCTTTCTTATATATGGGGCATATTATCCCCTCCTTCCACTCCTGGGGGAAGCCCTCTCCCTTCCACACTCCATTCATTATCTCTAACAACCTATCAACTTCCCTTTCAGTTCCATACATCCACGATTCGTTCTGTATACCGTCCCTCCCCGGTGCCTTTTTCCTTTTCAGTTTTCTTAGTTGTTGCTCTAATTCTTCTTTTGTTATCTCTTCTATTTCTCCCACTCTGTGTTGTCTCTTTTCCTTTTCTTGTCTGTTTTCCTCACCCCCCAACAACTCACTGAAGTACTTTCTCCATTCCTCCATAGTAATTCTATCACTCACTATTTCTCCTTTTTTCTTTCTTTCCCTATTTATGTATCTCCACACCTCTTCTTCCGTCTTTATACCTTTCATCTTCATTTCTTCTTCCATCCGTTTCTTTTCCTTCTTCTCTTTGCATACTAATTTGTACCTCTTGCGTGCTCTCTTGTACTCTTCCTTCGTTGCTTTTTCTTTTTTCCAATTTCTGAGTTTCTTTCTTGCTGCTTGCTTCCCTTCCCTGCATTCTTTATCCCACCACTCGTTTTTCCACAGCCCCATCTTCTCTCTTATCTCTATCTCTTTTTTTTCTGTTGCATTTTTTACGTTCTCGCTCAGCTCCCTCACTTTTTCGTTTATTTCTCCTTCTTCGTATTTTGCCTCCCTAAGTCTTGCTCTATACTTTTCTTTTCCTTCTTCCGTCCAAATATTCTTCACAATTTTTCTTTTAACATCCTTCATACTTCTCTCTTTCTCTCTTCCTTTTGTCCTCACTTCCAATGGCATATGATCCGACTCCACTCTTTCTCCCACCTTAAATTCTTCTATTTTATCCCATGCTTCTTCATTCACCATAACATAATCAATAACTGTCTCCCCTCTCGATCCAATATACGTGTACTCCCCTTTCTCGTCTCCTATGCAGTTTCCATTAAGTACGTCCCATCCTCTTTCTTCTACTAAGCTAACCAGTTCTCTCCCTTCTGCGTTTTCTATTCCATCTTTTGTTGGTCTTCTTTCTATTGTTGCTTGTTGTTCTTCCATCCGCCTTCCTTTTTCCCCAATTCTTGCATTAAAATCCCCCCCAATCACCAGAGTTCCTTCTTCCTGCTCTTTTACTCGCTCTTCTATTATTCTCTTCGTTTCTTTCATACTTCTGCTGTATATTGTTACAATTCTCCATTTTCTCTGTTTTCTTTTTACCGTTCTTTCCATAAACCCTCTTTCTTCTTTTACTCCAGATCCGTTTTCTTCTTCCAGTCCCTTTTTCACACCCATTATTATCCCACCTTTCGCTCTCCCTTTCTTGCTTTCCCTCTCTGCATATTGACACTTCCACTCAAACTCTCTCGGCATTCTCTTTTCCAATCTTTCCCGGCCTTTTTCTTCCACCCACGTTTCTACCAATCCCACTACGTCAAATTCTCCCAAATACTTCCAAAACTCATTCTCTTTATTTTTTATTCCCGCTACATTCCAGAATACTATTCTTATTTGCTCGTTTTCTCCTTTATTCCTCTCCATGTTCGTTTTCCCTTTTCTGCCCTGTCGTCTTTTTCTTACGCTCTTATTCAAAAATTTGCTGTATGTAACTTCCCGTTTTCTTCATCCCACCTAAAACCTTTTCCCTCTATCCATATCTTTTTATAACCCACTTTCACCCGCAGTCCTTTTTCTCGCTCTTCTTTGGCTAGCGTTCTTAATTTCTTCTGTGTGTCTCTCTCCTTTTTTGTCATATCATCTTCTATGTACACTCTCTTTCCTTTTTTTTCTCTTAGTTTCCTTTTATTTTCCATAACTTTCCGTTTTTCCCCCCAGCTCTCAAGTTCTGCCACAATCATTTTTCCTCCATTTATTTTATACATCTCTTTCACCCTTACTTCAACCTCTAATTCTGCCTTCATCCATTTTTCCAGTTTCTTCTCGTTCTCACATTCCTCTTCATCCAGTCCCGTTACGACAATATTCTTTTTTCTCACTCTTTTTTCCTGCTCTTCCATTTTCTCCTCCAATTTTGTCATTTTTTCTTTTAATTCCATCTTTTCTCTTTCCCATTTTTCTTCCTTTTCACGCATCATACTTTTCAGTTGTTCCAATTCCCGGCTCATCTTCCGATTCTCTTCCTTTATCTCCCCTACATCCTCCATAATTTTTTCCAACATCTTTTTCATTTCCTGATCCATTGCCTTTTTAACAGGTGATCTTTCCACTTTTTTACTTTTCCGATTTTCCAATTTTAAATTATTCTTGTCAAAAATATGACATCTTCAGTTTTTGATAAAGGTAGAATCGTCTTACTTGCTTCTGAAGGTTGTCTAAACCGCGACCATGTTGATCTTTTGCTTTTGGACGCTGCCTCCGCAGCTGGGATTTACCCCACCCGTATGACACTGACGGTTTAAAATAATTTTGACAACAGTAAAAAATAAGGTTAAACATCCTAAAGCTTGCTTTATAATTGAATGTCATTTATGTCACATTGACGACCAAAGTATTTTGGCCGCGATAGTACATGATTAATCTATAATATTACAACCATATTACAACTCAATAACAAACTCAATCCATAAAGATAAACGGCTGTCAAGCCATCACATAAACAACGTACAATTAGGATTATAAATGTCGCGAATTGTTCTGTAGTGCTCTCAACGGTATCCTGCCCAACTTGAAACAATTAAAATGCCGCTTTTAGTATCTTTCATTGCGTTGTGTTTTGGAACTAGAATTTAAAAACATAAAATCTACTAAGGAATGTAGTTTATTTGACTTCAATACGAAAACATTTTTTAAATTATCTATATTTGTTTAAATTTCCTTATTACGTTACTTAAGTAAAGTAAATTGATTACTAATCGCGCTTGTATTTTATTTTTCTTAGAATATGTTTTACAAATCTCACTAATCCTTTAACAAGTATATAGAGAAGCATGACTATCAAAAAGATGATTGTAAATATGAAAACTATTACGTCAAGCAAAAGATATTGGTATAAATATAACTTATTTGAGGAATTTTTCAAATGAGCTGCTCCTTTGTATTTTAAAACATGTTCCACCCAAAAAATAGCTTTATCCAAAGGTTTAATTGGTTGGTCTCTCATAAGTGAAGACCGCAGCTGAATATTGTCTCGATATCTAAAATATTAATAACTGTTAAGTTGTGTACGAGACTTGCAAAGACATGAACTTACTTCGGATTCGTTAGAATTTCTGAGATAACGTTAGAAAATTGCTCTTCATTTAGTTGTCCTATATCAATCTTTAGCGCATAACCATTGATAGCAGCATCAGCAATGTTCATTTGTTGATCTCCAAAAATAGGAATTCCCAAGATGGGAATTCCATGGTACACTGCTTCAATGGTGCTTAATAGACCTCCGTGCGATATAAATAATTTTATATTCGGATGTGCTACAATTATAGTTTCTTTATAAAAAGTATTAGTTTCAATCAAGTATTACCCAAAATATCATTTTGCGGTAACCACTCTTGTGTTTTAATGTTGGAAGGAAGACCATCTAGTTCATGTTCAGTTTTGAACAGAACTTTCATTTTGAGTCTACCTAAAACTTTTATTATAGCCTGAAGCTTTTCACGTGGTAATGAAGAAATTTTAACGTTTGATCCTAAACTGAAGAGAACAGCTCCTTCTGTGGCACTGTCCAAAAATTCTTTTAAATGCTGTGGTAATTGTTTAGGTTCCTCAACATGAAACCCGCCGATTTGTATCATGTTTGGAACATAAGGTCGAGGACTTTCAATGCTGTAATGTGAATTTACAAACACTAACGACACGTTATTGAGCAGTTCTTGCAAACTGGGAGCTTCTGGAAAGTGTTTCGATAATAACTCTTGTTGTAGATTCTCCATTTTGGGAAAATTAATAACATAGTTGTACCAAATATGTAGTGTATTACGAACTCTTTGGAAAAATGTCATTTCTGTAGACGTCTGGGAAAATGAATTTAAAGAAGGTACGTATGACGGAGGTGCAGTGTTTCCAATAATTTTGTTAAGAACTGGTGTTGAACCTAGCGTGTGAAGAAGTATAACAGGGGCACCAAAATGATGAGCTAAACCTAAATAACTCTCCGAAAATAGTGCAAATTGTATGATCAAATCAAATTTTTCCGTTTTCAAATTTTGAACTTTCTTGTGGGACAAAAATATTTCCGACATATTGTAAAACATGCTATGAACCAACGTCATTTTATTAGTGAGTGTTGCGTTGTGTGTTAACAGTCCTTGCAACTTTTCTGAAAGAATAAATGTTTGTACAGATGATTAAATCCAAAGATTTACTGGCATACCTTGTTTGTACTGTAGCATTTCCTCGAGAAATATGTCTTGATAATTTGTGACTTTATTTTTAAAAGGAAATGGACTAATCATTGTAACCTCATGTCCCTTTTCAGCCAAAGATTTAAGCAACTTACTTCCCAAGATGTGGTGACTTTTACTTGGTACAATAAAAATTCCTAAAATTCGGGCACAGTTTCCGTAACATACATACACAGTCAGAATTATCACAGTTAAAACGTTTTTAACATTCATGATGGACACTGATACTAATATAACAGCTGAGACGAAACGAGAATATGTAATACATAGTATTCGAAACTATTGTTTGAAAAATGTTATCTTTGATAACAGGTTTCTAGATCAAGCTTTATAATACAGTATTGCGATAACATTGAATTCGGTTAGATAATATAAACCAATGCAAATGACAATGATAAAGCAAATCATATTTTATAACATACCTAGTTTATCTTTTAAACTCATTTCAAAATTTTCTTATTTTCAAGGACATTATTATTATTTTTTTTTTTTTATTTCCACTTTTCGATGTCGAATTCTATAGTATTGGCGTTATAACTTTTTATCTGCTTCGCCCACATAAATTGACCAATGAGAATCAAAGCCAGATTCAATCTGTACCTATAGTTTTTCATCACATTTGCCACGTAAAAAAGTTAAGGTTAGAATTTTGCCTGTCAAGTCCACAATTATTGTTTTAGGTTTTAAAAAATAAAATGTCATTAAGACAATTCGAATGTCAGATTTTTTTCTGTGTAAATCAAATCCTCTTAATAACCAATTTGATTGGTAACTTAAGAAAATGTACTATGCCGGCCAAAAAATTTTGGCCGTCATTGTCTGTCAATTCAAAAAATCAAATTGTAATCCATACTTTATTGTCATCATGATTACCGTCTTGATTATGAATGTTATTTTTTGGGTGGTAAATTTCAAAATTCGAAATTATTTTGTCATTTCTACTACACAGAACGTTTACCTCAGATTATCTATGTACAACTGCTCTAATTTTGTTCATTCATGTCGGATTTTTGGAATATCTGAGCTTTAAACAGTTTAAATAGATTGTCAAAATGACAAGAATCGAAAGTAGGGTTACGGTTTCTAAAGGTTTATTTACAATTTATGGGAATGTCAAGATAGTGACGGCCAAAATTTTTTGGCCGTCATAGTACCTAATGGGCGGGGAAGATAAAATATTACGTTGTCCTTAGTATAATATTAATGTGATCTCGAATAAATATCTAACTAAATTCCTGTGCACAAAAAATATTTAAAGTTGATCATGAATAAGTTTAAAATAAAAACACATTAATTTAAAAATCAAAATTTATAATTCAAAGATTAAGGCTTTATTACAGATAGTCACTTACTATATTAATATTCAAGCCAAAAAGATAATTACTTACTAATTTAGCAATACCTATTGGCTTTTTTTTTCGTAAACAGTATTTTTGAATTGTCTGTTCATACAACCATATTCCAAATATTCGAATTTCTTTAACTGATATTTAAAATTTCAAATCTCGAATACTTACTGCCGCGAGCAGAAAAAACTGGTCGTCAAAATCATGCTTTGACGCAATCGAAAATGCTCCATTGTAAAACAGTAGTAAATCTCATAACCTATCATCTTGTTGTATGATATTAATTGTAATTTTTTTCTCATTTTTTGACACTTTGTTGACAGGGGCATAATCAGGCAGGGAATTTTTTGTAATTTGTGACAATCTAACCAATTTTTGAAATGACATTGACGACTAATAGTTATTTATGCAACGAGGTTCTGTGTAAATTGGGTTTTTCTAATTGCCCGAGAGGCCAGATTGAAATACGAGCGCACCGAGAATTTTAAGGCCTCGAGGACAATTAGAAAAGCCCAATTTGCACAGAAACGAGTTGCATACAAACTTTTATTGTTTGAAACGACGCCCCAAAGCTTCCAAATCTATTTAAAATGATTTCGCATTTGCTTTTGACAGTTTTGACAAATTTTTCGAGAAATGTCACTTTGAATGTGTTGTCTAGGGCAACGGTTGGTTATCTGCTATTTTTTGCTTTAGAGCAGTTAGCAGGCAGTTTACAAAGGAGAAAAATGAGAATTTATGACAGTTGAAATCTGTGGGAATCTGTCGGTATTTTATCGTTTTTAAAAAATTCGAAATCCTTTTTTATCTGAACTGATTTTAAATAAACATTTAAAGTTGACATGTTTTAATTGGGTAATGTTGAGTTTTATATGAAAAAAAGACTGCGGAGATCAAATTACACGATCTGATTTGACGCTTTGACCGGTCTTCCCTGAAAGCACAAGTTACTCTAAAGTGGGTACAGGTCGCAAAGACACACTTGTCATTTGCAACAGCACTTTTATGGCATTAGTCATTTGAAATTACTTTAATACTGTACTTATATGGAAAATATTCAATCCAAGCTATGATTTTCTGGTTCCTTTGTGCCTTTATTTGGTTCAGAAATATTGCTGTTGCAAATGACAAGTGTCTTATTTTTTATTATAATCCCTGTAACTTCTATTTACATAATTACATTTTCTAAAAATTCTTTTTTGTTATCTCATAGCAGAATATAATCACTACAGAACAGACATACAGAAATCAATAAAGTATATTGAATAAATGAGTTGCAAAATGTTGTTGATGACAGTGGAGTACTGTAATTCTATTTTAACACCATTATGATTAGATAAATATCTATTACATAAATCAAACACTTTTAAATACTGTAATACTGACACATTAAATAATAATCATATCAAGCGTCCATTAACAGGTTAATCAGTTTTTGATTTTGTAAAATAGCCTAACAGATTGCGTGTTAGGCAGAACAATTTTTTTATTGTGAAGAAAATTATTTTGATAAAAATATATGCTAAGCATAAAAAGAAGCCGATTACGTCAACTAAATAATATTTGTACCAAGGAAGTTTTGTAGCAAAGGTTTTCAAATGATTACCACTTCTGTGCTTTATTACATGTTCTACCCAATAAATGGCCAAATCCAGTGGCTTAACAGGTTGCTGTCTTAGGAGTGATGACCTGAAATTGATTTCTCTTTGATACCTGCAACAAAATGAGGATAATTTCGTCAAATTAATGTCTATTTAAAACTGACTTTGGATTTGAAGTGACCTCTTTGATCATCTTAGTAAAAACATCTTCAGTAATGTCGTCAGATTTAATGTAGAGACCTATATTTCGAGATTCAATAAATGCTGCGTTTGTGTTTTGATCTCCATTGAACGGCACACAAATCATGGGAACGTGAAAATGTATTGCTTCAATCATACTTAACACTCCACCATGTGTTATGAACAATTTTATGTTCGGATGGGCTGTTTGCTTCTATATTATTTTTATATTTAAATATATAATCGTGTAATGTTACCTAAAACATCCATCTGCGGGGCCCACTTTACGACTTTAACATTTTTTGGTAAGTAATTTAAATCATTTTCGTATTTCAAGAGAACTTTTTGTGACGCTTTACCAAGCGATGTCATTATGCTGGAAAAAATATTTTCATTGAGATTTTCCAGTTTAATTTGACTCCCTAAGCTGAAATATATCACTCCTTCTTTAGCACCATCTAAAAATTGTTTGATGTCCTAGAAAATGATTTTATTTTGCACACAAGTTTTATTAACAATTTAACGTAGTTAATACCTGTGGCAATCCTTGCAGCTCTTGTATGTGAAATCCACCAATCGGAATTATATTTGGTGTGTAGGGACGAGGTGTTTCAAAACTGAAATGAGAAACTGACAGCACCAACGCAATATTTTCTTTCAGTTCTTCAATGGTAGGAGGATTGTTAAAATAACGTTTTAAAATTTCATGATGGGCTCTGTTTCGTCTCACTGTGTATAAACTATTAGCAACATTGAACACGGTCATAATGGCTCTATTTTGAAAAGACATATCGTCGCTCATCAGTATGCTAGCTCCGGGAACGTACGAATACGGTAAAACGTTACCGGAAAAGTCATTAAGTAGAGCCATATTTCCAAATGAGGACATAAAAATCACGGGGGCGTTGTAAATGTGGCCAAATATTAATGTTGCTTCGTTGAAAAACCAATCCATTATCACCACATCAAAAGATTCGTTTGATTGCAAAAGCTCTTTAACTCCTACGTTGGTGAAAGTAGCTTCGGTGTGTTGCAACGTCATGTTTCTTAGTTCTTGCAGAGCGCTGTGTTGATCTTTATTAAAATACATTTTATTTCTTCCTAAAAATTATATTAATTGTCAAAAAGTCGCCACAATATACAGTTGCTCTATAAATATCAAATTTAAACAGTTCCCGCGGAATATGTATTCAAAATAAAAGTCAGTTTCTGACTACTGAAATATTTTTTTAATTCGTTTTACAATTCTTCAAGTAAGTTGAAAAAGACAGCGTCAAAAGTTAATAGGTGATCTAAGTAGGTTTGCTTAAAAAAGCAATGCATCTTAAACTACCATAAACTTCTGAGGATTTTTCTACATTAGAATCTATCAAAATCAAATAACTGTCCAAACATTATCATCATTTTTACTTAATGCCAACCGTAAGTCGAGTATTTATGCAGCATCCAATTACAATGTAAAAAATGTATATAATATTTGTAAAGCTCATCCATTATAGGGATATGGTAAATTGTGCACACTGGTCAAATTTAACATTCAGGAACCCAAAGGGTCCTTTAAAATACAGGTAAATTGCGCACCAGTGGTTGACGACGGGCGTTCAGTCATAATAATTTTCGTTCAGGACTAGATAATGATCTTCTTTTAACCACTTGGGCTTTAACACTCCGAAATAAATATACCTATCGGACTTAAAGAAAAAAATATTTTTTTACATTATTCGGTACATCTTAGGCTTCTATAGGTAAATTGCGGTAACTTACAATTTTTACATAATTTAATCTATGTGATTCAGAAGTAGAATTATTCTTATATAAATTAATGCATTCCTTTAAGAACAACTGCTTCTTTATTATTTTGTCACGTAGTTTTTTTCTCAACATTGACGCTTCTAATTTTTATTTTTAGACGGTAGTCTGAAATGTAATAAGAACATTTACAAAATTAAAGATATTTGAATGCGCCGAGTAAAGGTTTTTACTGCAGTGATAAAATAAAATGTCTCACATACGTTGAAAAGGCGAGCAACACTTGAACGATGCTATAATCCCTTGGTTGCAGCTACCTGGTCAAAACCCCTGAACAATTTTAACCATGTGAGCAATTTACCTGCGTCCCCATTATAGACCTAAATTGTCAAAGTTACGTAGTCACTAGTGAACAAACAAATTAATAATAAAAGTTTCATGACTTCTATTTCATATTTTGACAGATTTGTGACTAGTACCCTCACAGCAACAGTCCAATCAAGCATATCATGCATAAAGGGTAGTCACTAAACTTTCGCCGCCCTTGAACTTGACAATTCAGATCTACCGGGTGATCAAGAAGGACTGTTTAAGTTGGCAGTACAATTAAGAAATTTTTTTAATTCGGTTATTTTTAACACTGCAACTAGATATGTTTTGTTGGTTTATTTGACAATTATCTGATATAGGTATAGCATTAACAACGACAAGCCACCAACAACCGGAAGTTACTCCTGTTATACGATTTAAAATATGATCCAGTGTTACCAACTTAAACAGTCCTTCTTGATCACCCCGTATAACTGATGGAGTAGGTATTGTGAATTATTAAAATATACAAAACGAATTATCGCGTTTTAAAAATGAACGTAATGAAACATACTTTGTAAATCTTCCAAATGTTCTGGTAGTGGAATGTCCTTATAATTAGATACACGTTCTTGCATAGGAAAAGAACTGATCATGACGACCTCATGTCCTTTTTCAGCTAAACTTTTCAATAGAACTTTTCCTAGCGAAGTATGACTTGCACCAGGGTGGTTAAATACACCCAAGATTTTAGCACCATTGCAAAACGCTATGTGAAAAAATAACACACCTAACAGATTCATTTTCAACTTAAAACTGCTTTGAGGTAATCATTTCTATCGAACGATTCTTATCTTATTAAAAAGTGTAAATGATAAACTGAGAGTGATATGTAGACAGATACACATTTTTCTTACTAAGATATTGTAGTTAACACTTTAGATTAAGCAATAACCTTTTTACTTATCACAGTCCAAGTACGTATTGAATTTATATTAGTCTGCAGTACCTGTACGATTAGTAATTAAAACGTGAGCAAGTCTAGAAGTTCTAAAGTTCCAAAATCAAAATGGTTTTAAAATTGATTTTACTCTTTTTATTTTCTTTTAATTGTGTTCAGGGTGCCAACATTTTGGGATTGTATTTTCATGCCGGCAAGAGCCATCACATTCTTGGCGAAATGCTTTTAAAAGAACTTGCCCGGAGAGGACATAACGTTACCATGGCTAGTCCCTTCCCATTAGCCCAACCCTTTCCAAATTATACCGACATACATCTTACCGGAATACTAGAAGATCAATTGGGTAAGATTTATTAAACATATTTGAGAGCATTAAAAATAATTTTTCTACTAGCAAGAGAGAGTATGTTTATGAAGATGAACCAAGGGCACACTTTCATTGGAATCAACGACGTACTTGAGCTAACAAGAGCCCAGACCGAGTTAACACTTAATCACACTGAAATGGCAAAACTTTTACACTCTGGAACCAAATTCGATGTGATCATTATCGACTGGTTTATGAACAGTGCTATCTTAATGTTTGGCAAGCTATTCGACGCTCCCATTATACCAATAGCTTCTCATGGAACCACCCATCTTGCTAATTACATAACAGGAAATCCTTCTCCGCCATCTTATGTTCCCACCGCAATGTTGGCATTTTCTCCCAACATGTCCTTTTTTCAAAGAGTATTTAATGGACTGGTGACAATAGGTTACAACTTAGTTGGTCACAGCAATGCTAAATACCACCAACATCTCTTGGAAAAGTATTACGACAATCCTCCAAGTTTCGAAGAGTTAATGGACACGGTAGCTTTAGTTTTATCCAACGGGCATTACAGTTTTGAACCTGCACGACCCTTCGTTCCAAATCTTATCCCTGTGGGAGGATTTCACGTACAAAAACCAAAAAAGCTACCACAAGATCTGCAAAACTACATGGATGCTGCAAAACAAGGAGTGATTTACTTCAGTTTAGGATCTAATATGAAGAGTGTGTTGTTACCAGAAGAAAAACAACAAGAAATTTTAAGGGCGTTTGCCAAAGTCCCTTACAAGGTTCTATGGAAGTGGGAAAATGACAAATTGGAAAATAAACCTGACAATGTTCTCATTCGGAAATGGTTTCCACAAAATGACATTCTTGGTAAAGTTGTTAACAAGCCTTGCCCCATAATCATAGAAAATTTCAGGCCATCCAAATTTAAAACTATTTATAAGTCATGGCGGTCTGTTGAGCACAATCGAGTCCTTGCACCATGGAGTTCCTGTTCTAGGAGTACCAATTTTCGGTGATCAGAAAGCAAATATTCCCAACGCTGTGGCGGCAGGATATGCGGTTCAGTTAGAGTTGTCCGATTTAAATGAAGAAACTTTGGGTCAAGCTTTGAACGAGATCTTAAACAATCCGAAGTAAAATGTTCACGAAGCACGCAACTAGATTGAAAGATTTTTTTTTGCAGATACAGTGAAAATGCAAAAATGCGATCGCGACTCCTTCATGATCAACCGATGTCGCCGATGGACACGGCAGTGTTTTGGGTAGAGCACGTGATTCGACATAAAGGAGCTCCACATCTGAGGAATGCCGGAAGTTATCTGGCTTGGTATCAGTACCTCATGCTGGATGTCGCTCTGTTTGTCATTATGTTACTGGGCACAGTAATATTTATAATACGTTTTCTTATTAGAAAACTGATTAATTTGATTTTTCCTACTAGTAGAAAAGAAAAGAAGCAATAGATCGACGTACTTTTTTATAAATTATAAATAAATGAATATAAACATTATTTCTTGGGTTATTTACTACAAAATCATAATTATACAATATTAGTGACCTGACTTGACTTGACCTACCATATACAACATTCTGCAAAAAATTCTCATTATATATCATAATGTTTATTGTTTGATTTTTCAAATACTGTGTACTTCTGTATACTGCATAACAAGCTTATAAGTGAGTAATTTTAGGTAAAAAAGAAATAACCATTGAATATTTTTACTTTTGGAATAGTTACTAAGGGCCGGTTTCACCAACGGCAGTTAAAGTTAATTGTAGGTTAAAATATACGAAAACATTGTTGTAACAATAGGTAACTACGGTAACGAAGCATTTTAACCTACAGTTATCTTTAACTGCCGGCCGTTGGTGAAACCGGCCCTAAATTAAATAATATCAATGTATGAATTAACTGCAGATAATCCAAAATGCAGAAAAAACTGTAATAAAATAGCAAAATTAGCTGAAACAGAATTATTTTAAATTGGATGTTATTCAACACGTTATAAACAAAAGTTACTACTTCAAGTGTAACTTTGTTAGCCTTGTATGTAACATATGATAAAATAGTTTTTGTTCCGGAGAAACTAGTTTCTAAATATCAATTTACAGCAATCGTATCAAATTTAGTTTCAGTTTAATTCAGAAAATATGAAAATATTTTGGGGTGCATTAAAAATGGAGGAACAAAAGCGGTGCCTTTAGAATTACCCAAAAAACAAGATAATGAATGATCTAATTTGACAACTAAAAAGCAGGAATTTGACGGCGACGGTGGCGCAACCGACGCATGTCTGGGTGTGATCTTGTCCATCCCCAACCGTCGCAACGTAGACAGTGCTACGTCGGTGCTCAACATGTTTACGTTGTGCATGTCCCGTGGGCACCCTCCCCTACCAGACGCACAATACCAAAATAGTGAGTTTCGTTCATCTTTATAATCTCATAATATCTATTGCCACAAATGTGTAATCCAAGCGAATTTTACATTGCGTGTTCAATACGAAAATAAAATTTAAACAAAATTTCTGCCAGAAAGGGAGAAAAAGTTATTTCTTCAGTTATCTATTCCAAAATTTTGTATACATTATACATTAATGAATAGGTACAAATGGTAATTCACAAAAATGTATGTAAAAGCAATCAATAAATATATACGAACTCTATACTTTAAGTGGTTGATTTTTTTTGTTATTAGTCTAATCAAATTATGTATTTATATTTGTTGTCATGCAAATATTTTTGTTATACAAATATTTTTACCGAAGAATTGTTTGTTGACGTTAAAATATTGGTATTAATCCCCAATTAATTACATTATCCCAAAACAATATGCAAAAAGAGTTTATTTAATTCAATCATAACCGAACATTCAGGTCACCAGGTATGTGGTGGAGTTCAGTTGCGCAACCTCCGGAATCAAAGGTTATTTACCCCACTGAATGACACAAATTTCAGTTTTTGTAATCAAATCTATATGAATTCGTATAATTGCGCCAATAGAATTTTTGCAGCACCCAAAATTCTCTCAATCCTGTTATTAATATGTTGTGAAAAATGTTGCGTTAAGAGGTTGTCTGAACCGAAAAAATAATTGGATTTGATCCAGCGACTTCCTCTTACAAATTGAAAGCAAAGCGATTATTTTTTGTATAAAATTGTATATGTATTTATTGGTTTAATTTCTCAATACATAGTAGATTTTTATTCTAAAATTATTCACGTGACATAATATGTACACATATCGGGTGTTTATTTAATAATGAACACTCTTTATTAATGCAGATCAATTTATATAGTAATAATTAATTTTAATTCGTAATACATGAAGCCAAGACTGCCATAAAAAAATCAAATAATCTATGACTATCATAGTTCAGTTGGTATCCCTAGTTTCAATATTGCTGTTATCAAAGATACTTATTAAATTCTTTAACCTCTAATAGAGAAGCTTGACTGTTTTCAAATACAGCAATATTTAAATTAGCGCTGCCAACTGAATCACACTAGTCATAGCTTAATAGATTTTTTTCGACAGTACGGTATATAATACGGCCTGATCAAGAATGACTGAATCCGTTGATTCTAACAATGAAATTTGGCAAATTTGAAATTTACCATCAAAGGTTCATTTTTGTAATAGCATAAACATAACCGATATAACCAAAAATGTTTTTAATGTCATGTCAAGTTAGAACATCCGTTCAGTGCCAATTACGAGACAAAAAATACCAATATTTTTCAATTGTTTCATTGCCAACAGACTCTGTCATTGTTTGTCACGCTGTAGAAGTGCTAATGAAATTGGCCACTCACCATTTAAAGTAAAATTACAATATTTAACCAAAAAACTTAGTTTTTAATACAAAGTTTAATTTTATGTTTGTTGCTTACCATTTAAATAATAAACAGCTAAATTATTCTACTACTCTTTTCATACTACAATATACAGAGTGTCTATAAAAGAACATATATCAAGAGTCCCGTGAAACTCGATTATATTTGATTTTTGCCGCTTTGTAGCATATTATGGTACCAAATAGAAAAACAGAAGTTATGTAACTTCATTAATGACAGGTTCTTTGATTTTTACAATAAAAGCAATTAAACTTCTTCGTGAGGCAGCAATCCATACTCCAACCTTTATAGGATGCAATCGGGTTTCTACAAATGCATGTGGATTTTCTGAACTCCATATTCTATAATTTTGTGCTTCGTAAAAAAAATGATGTCTAATAATCTGCAAGCAAAGTTAAAAAATTAAATTGTTTAATTATTCAAATTCATTATTCATCATTCAAATTGTTCAAAAATCAGTTGCAGTATTCTAAGCGCCTCTCAGAATTGCCTGGTCGAAGTTCTTGAAGTGATTTTGTGTGAATAGAAGTTCAGGTTTTTTCTAACAATTTTCTGACAAGTGAAGAGTGGTACATCAGCCTGAAGTGATAACTTCCTGAGGGATATTTTTGAGCTTTGTTCCATTCGTTGGAGTAAATCTTCAACAATTTCTTCATTCACTCTTCCTACACTTTTACCTTTTTCAACAGTTGCCCCAAATCTATCCACAATTCTTCTAATGTGTGGAATTAATTTGCTTCCACGATGTTGTAATTTGGAAATTTTGCGAAAAACTCTTCCTTACAAGCATCTATAGAATAAACCTACTCTCCATTCTGCAGGGTACCATTTCGGTAATACGACATCACAATGAAGGTGTTTTGCTCTAGCGATAAAACCACTGCGGTTTACTAAAAAGACTGCTTATTACTTACTGTAAACATACAATGAGGGACATGGAATCCTGGGCAGCCTGTTATTGTCATTTCAAAAAGTGTCAATGTAAATGCACCTTTACCGTCATTATAATTGATATTTTCAAAAAAACTGTCAACTTGGTTATGAGTAGCTAAGGTATGGTTTAGAAATTTTGACAACTGAATGACACATCTGCCCAGTTTTCCGTGTCCCCAATAGTACGAAAATAAATGTCTTTCCTAACTTGTTTTTGGTATTCACGGTTCACACTTATTCGGAAAAACGTTTTACTCTTAATAAGACTGTTGAAGAAAATCACAAGCAAAACAACTAAGACGCCGAACTCACAAACTGACACTAAGTTTTAATTATTAATAATTTGACATTTGTCATTTGACATCTAATTTGCCAGCTTCAATGACTCGACATAGTTCGGCCAAAAAAATATAGAGCCGCACAATTCCACAGGACTCTTGATATATGTTCTTTTATAGACACTTTACATACATACTATAGTACCGATAAATGTCTATCAATCTGACTCCAATTTTTGATCAATAAATGTTTTTTTTTGTTCGACACTGTCAGAATTTGAGAATTTTCTCCTGTGTGAACGGATTTTGATAAATTTGACAACTTGTCAAAACGAAACGTCAAGCTAATTTTAAAGATTTTTAGCGATTTGGAGCCTTTAAGGGGCTCGTCGAACAAAAAAACGTTGTATTCAACTCGTTCTTGTGTAATTTGGGCTTTTTTGGCACTCGTGGACATTTAAAACTCTCGTTTCACTCGAGTTTTAAACTGGTCCACTCATGCCAAAAAAAGCCAAAATTACACACGAACTCGTTAAATAAATAACTATTTCACTTCTAGCGATTAGAAAATGAGAAAATCATTTTCATTTAAAAAAAAATTGACGTTTTTGCAACGACCCAATATTGAATTTATCTGATCAAATAAACTCCATCAATTATGCTATTGTTTTCAAGTCCTTCTCTTTAATTTTAGGTGTAACAACTAAACAAGTTAAGGGTGGATATCTCCTTCGTTACAAACGTAAGTACGTGTGTATGTATTTAGTATATGTTTCAAAAATGGATAAAGGGCGGCTGGGAAAAACAAAAGGTTTAAAAACGCACGGCTTAACTTGAAATTGAACGAAAAAGGATCAATGAGTTACCGTCACCAACATTTGATTGAGCTGTTGTCGTGTATTTCACTTTCAGGAATTTAATAATAATAAAAACGAGCCTCTAAACTCTAAAGTACTATGTAGATAAAAAATATACGACACACTGGACCCGGTGGTAAATGAATTTGTCAATCCTCAAAAATCCTTTATTATATTATTACTTGAATTTAATATGCAATAACGGTCACTTATTGTGGAATAATCTAATATTTATATATTTTACCATCACACAATCCAAAGTGCACGCCAAAAGCTTGGAATGACAAAAATATTGTCTTTCCCGTTGAGCTTTTTTTAGAAAAGATCTTCCAAAATTATTATTGTGTCAACGCGTAATAAATAACTTAAATGAGCACAGACGTTTTGTTAATCATTATCAAAGAACAGTTTCCACGTAGAGTAGGAGAACTATTAACTAACAATGTTGGTATTTGTTTGACACTATTAAATGTTTTAATTTGTTTCGTCCAAAACGAACGTTATTATTTAATAAAACTAGCCCCAACAGCTTTAATGAAAAAAAAAAAATTGATCGGATGTTACATTCCACAACGCCAACTGAAAAGTATAATTTCAATATAAAATTTGTGGGAAAATCTAGTAGAATAGTAGGAAGGAAGAAAATATTATTAGAAACAATAGAAAAGGCATTAAAGTACAGTGAAGGTCTCAGCCTGTCAAGTGTAAAAACGTTTGGTTTTGTAGACTTTTTATCAATATCTTGAAGCTGACGGCGGCATTGTAAAAGCTTTTAGTCTAATGACATTATCCAGCTTACGGTAAATTACTTTTACATAATGTGCCAAAAGCTTGGTAACTTTCTTAGGAAGGAAGTATGATAAATTCAATTAACGCTGAAATTAATCAGCTGCTCTTTCAGCAGGTAAATATAAAATGCGATACATTAATAATAATTATTCTGAACCACTTTATTTTTCATGCCGATTCGATTTCGTTATATCGTGTGTTCCACAAAAAACTCACTCGCAGCAAGCCATGACAAAAGTGAAGTATGTCTTAATACCAGATGTGAAATGAACTACTAAAGTAAATTTATAGGTTATCTGTCACAACTCACAATATGATGAAAATTTGTAAGTAACAAATGAACTACTTCCAATGATCCTAAAATCGACATGACCAGTCTATCTATCTCTACAGTCATGGCTTACTGCGAGTGAGTTTTTATTGGAACACAGGATACATAATATGTAAAAAAGCTTTCAACAAGCTGATTAAAAATTATATCGGAAACAATTCAATCTCGTAACTATTCTTCTAATTCTTGTAATGAAGTTATTTCTGAAAATAGATACTCCAATAAATTAAATAACAGTGATGATTGCATTCTTCCTAGAACGTACTAAGACTGTCACTATAATAGTGTAATAATAGTTATTTAAGATATAAGTGTAAAAAGTTATCCTTTATTGCACGAACGGGTTTAAAATACGACCGAGGTACGAGGGAGTATTTTAAAAGATGTGAGTGCAACAAAGGAACTTTTTACACGTATGTCTTACAACATTTTATCTACGATCGTGAGATCATCACACCGGTTTCAACATAAATTTGTATAAAATAATTCATTGGTTTAATATTTCATGAATAACCAAAGTCGTTTGAGAACCACGTCGTTTAGCAACCTAAACAATGTTTCCAACAAATTCGATTGTTGTATTCTGACAGTTCTGTGCCATAAAAGCGAGAAATCGTGCTCTAAAACTTTTAGAGAACGATTCCGTCAGTTTCTCTAAACGTCAACTTTGACAACGATTTTTAGTGCAAAAAGTGCCTACTTTTTACGCGATCGTAGATAAACACAGTTTGAAGCTAAATATAAAGTGTAATGTTGTACACAGTGATCAACAAGAAAACAAATCAAGAGTACTACCTCATCTTTTGTTTCATCGAAACGTCTGTCTTATTGTACACATATACAGAGTGTCCCCAAAGAAAGACGAGTCCATAACTCCCTTATTTATCGGAGGATTTTAATTATCTAAAGTCCATTCAAAAATCAAAAAACCATCACCTGTTGCTTTAGATTGGTAAAATTTAAAAAACCCTAGATAGATATTTTTTCATACTATGTTGGTAACTATAAATTATGACATTTATTTGATTCAAAATAAAATTAAATTGCTCTGAATTCCGTTCATACTGTTTTATTAGCAGCACGTTTCATTTATTTATTGATTCTTATTATTTTTACTTAAACATGCCCAGAAAAACAAGACATTTAATAAACACTTAACCTCAAAATTACAATTCTCACCAAATTTTACACTACACAGCGTTGCCGATAGTAATTATCGAGGAAAATGCGACGTTGGTGGTTTTTTGATTTTTGAATGGACTTTATACACCATATTAAATGGTTGTTAATAGGCTACAAAACAGCTTAATAAATTCACGTATAGCTCCAAGGGCTTCAAGACTAAACTGTCAAAATATTTTTTTTCAAATGGGATTACATACTTTTTTATAGTAATTCTGATAGAGATTTTAATTCTGAAAACAACAATGTATCACAAGTATAACTGCACATAAAAAAAATTACACTAACTTTTGAAACAAATGACGAGCACCAAGCGAAAAGCTATCAAAATGCATTGCGTTACAATGTAATAACCAAATTAAGGTACCTGGAAAAACAAATGACAAATAATAACATGTGGGATTGCGCAGATAGTAGCGTTTTTTACATTTTTTTGGTAAAATTTTTGGTATTTAAGTGTATACTTGTGATACATTGTTGTTTTCACTTATAATATCCCTAGTGCATTGATTATTTCCGGAAATTTTTTCGAATGCATTTCTAAAACGTATTAATTGCGTTTTGGAAATGCATGAGAATAAAATTTCCGGATATTAATCAATGCACGAGGGCATATTCGGTAAGAAAATCGCAACGACACGGACATTATGCTTCTTAAATTATAAATTTTTAAATCGTACGACACTCATTAAAGACCAATAGAAAAATTAGTTCACGAGCCATAACCAAGACAACAACAAAATAAATGATTTTGATTGGCTGAAAAAATTTCCACTTATTAATCACAGTTAGGTTGGTTTACCTACAAAAAATTTCCAAGAAATTTTTTTGTTGCCATGGTTATGGCTCGTGAACTAATTTTTCTATTGGTCATTAATGAGTGTCGTACGATTTTCATTAGTAATACAACGAGAGGGTACGAAATTGCCGGAAATTTTCGATCTCATTATACGAGTATTTGTTTCGACGACAATTTCCACAAGTGAGCGTAGCGAACGAGTGGAAATTGTCTAAGAAACAAATACCAGTAAAATGAGGAGAAAAATTTCCCGCAATTTCGTACCATCGAGTTGTATTCGGCATGACAATTCCACGAAGGAAAATTTCATTTTCAAGTTTTACACAATTTTTTTAATTTATACGTATTCTTATGACTCTCAAAGCGTTAGTTAACGTAGTTGAAAACAACAAAAATTTTGCTGTGGACCCAAAATGAGTTTATCAAAATTCGAGGAAGGAGGAGAAAATTACAGCGATAATTTTTGGAAGGTGGAGATGATTACAGCGATAAATTTTCGATAATTTTAGGACCATGCTAAATTATCGGTGTAATTCGTTCCTAATTGGTCCAATGATTCAAAATACTACAAGTTGATTGGTTGAAATTTTCTGAGTGGAATTGTCAGAATAAAAATCTCTATCAGAATTACTAAAAAAAAATATGTAATCCCATTTGAAAAAAAATATTTTGACAGTTTACCCTTGAAGCCCATGGGGCTATACTTGAATTTATTAGGCCATTTTGTAGTCTATTAACAACTATTTAATTTGATGTACAGATAATTAAAATCTTCCGATAAATAACAGAGTTATGGACTCGTCTTCTTTTTTGGGGACACCCTGTAAATGCTTGCTACACACTCGTTTTATTGGTTACTTATCTTTCGAAAAATCATTATCATAACAGGAAACGTCCGTAAACTTTCAAGAAATCGAAAACTTTTTTTCGAGGTTAACATCAACACCGTTGCTTTAAAACTGACGTTTCTTTGACATTTCACCGAAAAATCTCCTTACCAGTGGTGTCGCGTTTGTTTAAATTACGAATGTAAAATGTTGCTCTTGTTTATTTTATAAATTTTCTGCGTTACCAGATGATAATAATAAAATGCACAATTATAATTACAACCTCTAAAATTCATGAGGTATGGTATACATATTATACAGGCTGATTCACGTAGCCCGTAAATTAGAAACTTTTTGATTTCCCAAAATCATATTAATATGAAAATTGGTAGTTGACTATAACCGACTACTCCAAGTTAAAATGAAATATTTTCAAAATGACGGCACTTCCGGAAATACCGGAAATCGATGCCATCTTTGTTTTTTTAAATAGAAAGGCCCCGTTTTGACTTCACATTTCGATTCTACGTTAACTTTTGAGTTTAGTACGTCTTTTTATCAATACTTATTTGTCATCGTTTTTGACCTATGTCATCTTTTTTGCAAAAAAGTGAGGTTGCAGGGCTTCATTAAAAAATTTATAATTCCTGAACCATCAGAAATAAATAATTTATTTTTACTTTACTGACTTGCCAAAGATTTGGCCGCTTTTTTGCGCTATCAACGACATTTTTTTAATGTTTCATACGCCTACTACAATTTTTTAAAATTGATAATCAAAAAATGTCGAAAACTTCATTTTTTTAAATGGCAACTACCATTTCTGATACTAGATATAAATGTAAAATTACATTTTAAGGCCACTTTTATTAACATCATGGATGCCTATTTGCAGCCGTTTAGGCGTAATTTTAATTTTTTGAATAAAATATTATTTTTTATAATCAATTGTTTTATTTAAATTTTTATTCAAAAATAACATTGCAATAAATATTAGATAACAACAAAACAATAAAAAATAAGCAAATTAACAAAAAAATATTTTAATGTATGTAAATGAATTCATTGAAAATATTTTTTTGTTAATTTGCTTATTTTTTATTATTTCGTTGTTATTTACTGTTTATTGCATGTGATTTTTGAATAAAATTTCAAATAAAACAATTGTTTGATAAAAAAAAACAATATTTTACTCAAAAAATCGAAATTACGCCAAAACGGCTGGGAATAGGCATACATAATGTTAATAAAAGTAGGCTTAGAATTAAATTTTACATTTATATCTAGTGTCACAAATGGTGGTTGCCATTTAAAAAAATGAAGTTTTTGACATTTTTTGATTAGCAATTTTGAAAAATTTCAGTAGGCGTATGAAACATTAAAAAATTTCACTAATAGCGGAAAAGATCGGCCAGGTCTTTAGGAATTCAACTTAAAAAAATCTATTATTTATTTCAGATGGTTCAAGAGTTATAAATTTGTTAATGAAGCCCTGCAATCTCGCTTTTTTGCAAAAAAGATGACATAGGTCAAAAACGATGACAGATAAGTGTTGACAAAAAGACGCTCTAAACTCAAAATTTAACGTAAAATCAAAATGTGTAGTCAAAATGAGGCCTTTCTATTTAAAAAAATAAAGATGGCGTCGATTTCTGGTATTTCCGGAAGTGCCGCCATTTTGAAATATTTCATTTGAACTTGGATCAATCGATTATAGTCAACTACCAATTCTCATATTAATATGATTTGGGGAAATCAGAAAGTTTCTAATGAACGGGCTACGTGAATCAGCCTGTATATGTATGGCGTTTGAGACCACAAATTGTCTACGGCCATGCATCGAACGCTTATTTGCATAGGGTTCCGCTAGAACATGACCCATAATTTGCAACGCCCGGTCTGATTTGTTTTCTTTTTTATCACTTTGTAAAATCTACCGGGTATCAACCATCAAACCTGGCCATAGGCACATTGCACATATTAAAATAATATATGAGTTGCTATGAAACATATTATTGTTTCGTCAAATTTGCCCAATAATAATTGAACATAATACTGTTCTGTGATCGTTCTTCCCTTTTTCAAATTTCAAAAGTATTTCTACTTTCTACGTTACCTACATCAAAAGTTTCCTGATGGCATTGTTTGTACAGATGATAATTATAGCTGTCAATATGACATTACACAATAATATATTTCGTAGCAACTCATATATTATTTTAATACAGGGTTATTCTAAATGATTGTAGTCGAAGTAGGCCATGCCCATGTTATTAGGTTTTTGCCGCTTTCATGTGAACTGTCAGTTGTGTCGCTGTCACTGTCATTTTTTAGGTGAAAAGTGCGGTGATGAGGATTTTATTTATTTTTGTTAAATTAACGATGGAATCCAGAAATATTGAGTTGTTCTACAATCAATTTTAAAAATATTGAGTTGTTTTGCACCCAATTTAACACATCATTTTGATGATTTTTTTATGTGGAGCGGCAACCATAAATTTTACATTCAGTTTTCACGCCTACTTCGACTACAATCATTTAGAATAACCCTGTATGTGTAATGTGCCTATGGCCAGGTTTGGTGGTTGATACCCGGTATATAGCGAGGTATTAAAAATCAATGCGAATATTTTGACTATTAATAGGACTCACTCGCCAACTTTTTTTACAACAATTTTTCCAAACTGGAGTCAACACAGTTACGATCGTAGCTGTAATGCAAGAAATGACGTAATCTATTTTGAAATTACATACATATCTGCTAAAGGAGGAATTTTTGCTATTTTGTTATTATAAAGAAAAGTTAAACTGGTAACTTCTATTGCCAGTCAAAATATTTGTATTTGTTTTCTTAGCACCCGCCATACAGGACGACGAATAAATTATCTCCAGAAAGATGTTTACGTATTTTTTCACTTGATTTTTAGGCGGCCTATTTTGTAAAAACTGGTCTGAAGAATGGTTTGTCTTATACGAAGATTCAACATTGGCCTGGTTTGCAGATAAGGGTTTGAGTAGACCAAGAGGACGAGTACGAATTAGCGAATTCCCTGAATTATTAGCAGTCGGAGAATGGACACGACAAGTTCCAAAACGACCTCGTTTTCCTCGAAGTTGCCACATAGGCCAACTTTTAGCTATAGGGACAAGAATACCACATGATGTTCACTGGCTCATGGCACAATCATCCGCGGAAGTCAAGTAAGTAACAAAACCAACATAATGAATTTTCAGGTGTCCCCAAAAGTTTTACAAAAAATTTCTTGTAATCCGCACGACGGATATTGTGGTAGACTATTTCCTGAAAAAAAATTAAACTCACAGAAAAACAACAAATGCAAATTTCAGTTTTTCTGTGATTTTTTCATTTTTTTGCCTTCATAAATTTGGTCCAATCAAAATGCTGCCAAATTTTAATTTCAGCCAACAGTCGACAGCGAATATTCATGCATTTGTCCGTTAATAACATGTCGATGTTAATAACCGCTCTCTCTCTTTTTCTCTCATTTACTTGTAATTGGCTGAAATTCAAATTTTGCAGCAATCTAGATTTGAATTTTAGCCAATTAGTCCAATCAATAGGGAGTTTTACCTTGCAATAGGTACAGAAAAGTTTATACTTGGCAGGTATCTTCTATCAGGCATATTATTAATGTTGTTGAGTTTGCGACCTTGGGGGGTTGCCGCTCGCCCCGCCATACTGGAGAATAGGGGTACAAAATCACATTTTTGCGATTATTTCATTATCCGTGCGAGATACCTCTATCTAAGTTATTATAGAAAATGTAGAGCATGCAATTCTATACATTTTTTGTTCTTTATGTTTTTTTGTCAGATCAATAGTTTCATAGTTACAGCGTGTAGAAATCGAGAATTTCTTTTATTTTTGTATTTTTTATTCTTTTCCTCACCACCACAGAGGTAGAGCAATAGGGTGCGTTTTTTTTTATGTGGTGTCCCCAGTGGGCATAGTCCACGATGCAGTAGAAGTTTACTGTTTTACTCTTTTTGATCTCTTTGTAGCGTAGACGGACCCTAATGATCTGGATCGAACGGTATAGATGAGCTGAATTCATCAGAGTTTATGAATTCGGGAATTCCTCTTGAGAATTTTCCTCTTGTTCCTCAGGGTCATCATCCTCATCATCAAGATCATCTGGCGTTTGCCAAAATAAAAATTCATTGATTTCAGGTATTTGTTCGTCTTGATCTTCAGATTCTGGAACGTCTGTGATTATTTCATTATCCGTGCGAGACACGTACAGTGCATTTTTTTTAACTGTTGCCATAGGGAATTGCATGGTAAAACTTATACCCCCTGTTAACTTTTGTTCTGATGAAAATATTCAAACCATTTTTGGAACAAAGTTTGAAGATTTTTTAAACTATCGGATAGATTACAATTCAATATCCTAAACTGTCGAAAAAGTTGTGAAAAAAATATTTTCTAGCGCGCCGGAATAACAGTACGTCGAGCGGCCGCCAGAATAGCGTCCGTGTCGGCTCAACCAGCACCTGACCATCTCCAGTTTTGACTTTTGTCACTTTCATTTAAAAAATAGCGAGATCTCCTGGAGGCTATGATTAAATTAATTAGCTTTTGGAAGGCAGAACATGTAAACATTTATTTATTAAAAAAAATAAAACGTTAACGCACAAATAACTCAACAAATTAACAGAAATTATTAAAAGACATGTTCAAAGTGTTTTCCTTCGACTGCTAGACAATGTCCCAAGCGATCTTGAAAGTTTCTTCACGTGTTATTCTTGCCCTTAATTCCTCCACAGTTTCTGGTTGACCTCTTATGCGTTTTTTTAACTGTTGCTGTTGGGAATTGCATGGTAAAAATTATACCCTCTGTTAACTTATGATCCACTGCAGATTTGGTGCGAATTTTTATTTTTTTTAAATAAATCATTAATAAGACTATGTAATGCATACTTTTGAACAACGAACGACAAGCAGTTTTATTTTACTAATTTTACTCTTCAAAGTTGAAATTAATGAACGTAAACAATTTGACAAAACACGTAGTAGGCGATATGGGAACAAAAATTAGGTTTTATATTTTTATTTATTATTTATTTTAATCATAGCCTCGAGGAGATCTCGCTATTTATTTTTTAAATGAAAGTGACAAAAGTCAAAAGTGGAGATAGTCAGGTCTCAGGTGCTTGTTGAGCCGACAGGAACGCTATTCTGGCGGCCGCTCGACGTACTATTATTCCGGCGCGCTAGAAATATTTTTTCACAACTTTTTCGAGAGTTTAGGATATTGAATTGTAATCTATCCGATAGTTTAAAAAATCTTCCAACTTTGTTCCAAAAATGGTTTGAATATTTTGATCAGAACAAAAGTTAACAGGGGGTACAAGTTTTACCATGCAATTCCCTATGGCAACAGTTAAAAAAAATGCACTGTATATCTAACTACTTACAAAAAATGTAGAACATACAATTCTCTACAATTTTTGTTCTTTACATTTTTTTTTTTTTCAGATCAATAGTTTCGTAGTTACAGCCTGTAGAAATCGAGCATTTATTGTTTGTCCGTCTACGGGAATATCAGACTCCAACGTGTATACTAATGAAACAGGTAAACGCCAAATGATCCTGATGATGATGATGATGACCCTGAGGAACAAGAGGAAAATTCTCAAGAGGAATTCTCGAATTCATAAACTCTGATGAATTCAGCTCATCTAAACCGATCAATCCAGATCATTTGGATCCGTCTACGTTACAAAGAGATCAAAAAGAGTAAAACAGTAAATTTCTACTGCATCGTAGACTGTGCCCACCGGGGACACTACGTAAAAAAAAATGCACCCTATTGCTCTACCCCTGTGGTGGTCTGGAAAAGAATAAAAATTACAAAAATAATAGAAATTCTCGATTTCTACACGCTGTAACTACGAAACTATTGATCTGACAAAAAAACATAATGAACAAAAAAATGTAGAGAATTGTACGCTCTACATTTTTCATAATAACTTAGATAGACGTATCTCACACGGATAATGAAATAATCGCAGAAATGTGATTTTCCACCCCTATTCTCCAGTATGGCGGGGCGAGCGACAACCCCCCAAGGTCGCAAACTCGGCAATATTAATAATATGCCTAATAGAAGATACCAGCCAAGTATAAACTTTTCTGTACCTTTTGCAAGGTGGAGACATTTTTATGTCTCTATTGACTGGACTAAATAACAAGTACTCGAGAGCGAATATTCTTGCACTTGTACATTAATTACCGTCCTCATCTCCTTGTCATTGGCTGAACTTCAAATTTGGCAGCAACCTGACGGGACTAATTTTTGTGAAATAGGTACGTAAATAGTCAACAGTATTCAAAATTTCACGTTTTTAAACAATTGAATCAGTCATTGTTTTTTGGATAACGTCAATATTTTTGTAATAATGACAATGTATTGGTAACTTATTAATATTTTTCGTGTTCGTTTCCCGAGATACATAACGTAAAATGTGGTATGTAACTAAATATACTGGCTACAACTCAATGGGGCAACGTCAACTCATGTTAGGAAATAATGAGAAAAATAATTAAAAAATTCTATACCTCTTAGATTGAAGATGGATTGAAGATATGGGGGCTCAAAATGTGCAGCTTTGAACTCGTTTATTTTAAATATTAAAAAAGATTTAGACTATTTGTCTTTTACTAGCCAATGCTATAACAATACTGAAGAATTGTGATCAAGTTTCCAATTATTTACTTCATTATTTCCAGCATTTCCAAGAGGAGCAAGAGGTGATTTTATGTCGGTTTTACCTCAAATAACGTATGGCAACATGGCTTTGATTTTTCTTTCTTATTTCCATGGATACAACAAAAATGAAATATTTGTAGACTATTGGGATACATTGAATGTTTTAAATGTTGCCACATTTAGTGTAATGAATAGGTCCATATCTTCTACAAAAAAGATTTTTTACCTGATATTTTAATTACTACTTACAACTTACAACGTACTGCTAAGCTGTTCCGCAAATTTTGGGTTACCCAGTATAAACTTTTCAGCTTATATACCTAGCTTGACATCTGTCAAAGATAACCTCAAAATTTACAATTAATTAATGTTTTTTAAAACTTTGCCCAAACGAACACGAAAAACGTTATTCACAATATTCGTGCGCTGTCAGTTTTTAGGTATTCGGCCTGTTTTGCATCACTCGATTGACGCCTCGTACTTCAAACTTCGGGCTCATACCTTAAAGGTGATCTGACAGCGCTACTCATACTTATGAAAATAACTATTGCAATCGTCAGATAAAGACGAAAAAATCTAACAAACTATCAATTTTTTAAGTACCTTTTTTAAGCAGTAGTACACGCTTAGGTACTACTAACTGTCTTTCTAAAGCAATTTTTAGTAAAGTGTGTTCGTATTCCGATTTTTTCGTTAGCGCAGGTCACTAATTTCAATTATTTAACTAACCTCTTAGATTGTAAGAGCAGTAACTGATTAGTTTCTGAAGACTTGAGGTATTGTTTACAATTCTTAACGTGCTAAAATATAGAAATATTTGAAGGAATAATTAAAGAACATAAAGGTGTAAAAAAGATGCATACATTAATTTGAACAAATGTCGAGAAAGAAACAGAAACAAGAAAATTAAAATATTTTAATATTTTAATAACCACTAGAACTCTTTAATAGTTATTTTTGTATGTGCGCAAAATGATTGTTTTTTGTTGGCGCATAAGAATGAATTTTTGGTCGAGACCGTCAGGTCGAGACTTCAAACTCATTCGAATGCGCCAACAAAACAATCATCTTGCGCACGAAATACAAACACTATTTTTTCTACAACCGCTTTTTAAACCTTTGCTAATAAAATTCATACTTACTACAAAACGATCAGACATTCAAGTTGCCCGCTTGCGCTTGTTACTTGGTTACGAATTTTTGTAAAATTTTCCTTGGGTGTTTTAAATTTTTTCCACTACTAGTCTCAGAAGGCTTCATTATTGACTCTCGAACCGACCCCAGAAGTAGAATTTCTCTCCCAAGGTTATTAACCTAGGTGAACAATGAACAGCCGTCACTTAGCAACGAAAGATTTTCGTTGATTTCATTAGTTAACGTAAACGATTTTCATAGCAACCGTTGAAAAATGAGAACTCGGATCGTCGCATCGGACAAAATAATTTTATTAATAATTATTATCCGAGGTGGAGGTGGGATACGAGAAATTATCCGAAAGGGTTTTAACGTAGTGGAAAAAAATAGTACATATATAAACCACGGTGAAGAAGTCCCTTATAGCATAGCCTTCGCGCCTTAAAACCCTCGGCACGCCTCGGGCTCTAATCTTCTCGCTCTGGCTATAATCATGAACTTCTTCACCTTGGTGTATAATATACTATTTTCACCGTAAAAACAGTGAAAAAAAATATTAAAACACCCAAGGAAACTTTTTGACAACTATTTTTGGTCTATCAAAAAATGACATATTTTGTGACTTGATACTGATGCATCAATGGGGCGTTTTTTGACGGTTGCAAAAAAATATAACTATTTTTAACATATTGATTTTTTTAATCTTTTAATCGATTTTTTTTTAAATATTTTTCTAACCCCTAATTTGACACTTCGCTCATAGGATAATCATCAATTGAAACGAAAGAAGAAGTGAAAATGTTTTTATGCGGTAAAAATAGTTTTTACTGTTTTTCATTTGAATATTTTAATTGAGTAATTCTTTTTTTGAGCTTCGTTATCAATAGATGTTTACACATGTGTTTACACACATAAGCGGGTATGAATTTTTAGGTTCAAATTATATTTAATTTTAATTCTGTTTGGAAGAATTTGCGGAAAAAATGATAAATTTTAAAAATGTTTATTTTGACGAGTCCTATTGGTGGTTACATTTATTACGTGGACTTCTATAACACCCGGTATAATGTATGTGGTTTACGCAAGTGGAGTTTCTGTAATTGTAATCGATTTAATAATATGATTTGCATTAATTTATTATTCATAATATTTTAAGATAATTCCTAATGGTCAGGTGCAGTTTTGTAAGATTATTATTTTTGTATTTTTCAGTGACTGGATGACTGCCATCAGTAATACAGTAAGTTTAATAATTTAAAATAACACAGTTTAATTAGTTGTATAGGATAGAGTGCATGGAAAGTGTATAAAGTAAAATGAAAACAATTTCTAAATGCTTTTATAGTTTTTGTGCAAGTCGTTAAACGTTCTTCTATAACATCAGCTAGCAAGACTACCAAACAAAAAATATAATTTTTAATCTAACTACATATAGTAAAAATAATGTAAGAAGTCCCATGTCAAATTTGACAGTGACGCTAATATTTCTGCAAAAATGAAAATTTAGAGTTTGATTTCGTTTGAATTGTTCAAATGAATAACAACGCCTTAAACGTAGGTTTATATTTTAGACTGTACTTCCAAAATGCTAGCGCATTACCCTGAAACATTCATTAGTTCGCATTTTTGCCGCGGGACTTCTTACATTATTTTTACTATAGGTTACAGAATCCCTAGCGAATCATGCTGCACATGACAACTAAACTAATTGAATTTTTAATATAAACATTCTAAAATACTCTCCAATATTCTACTTTATAATCAATAACAATTTCAAGATAACCACATTCTTTTTTTTATTCCCGTACACAATTTGCAACATTGTGTTTCTCAAATTGGGCTAACACGTTCTACGATTAAAAACTAACGTGTTCCTTTTTTATACATATGCAGCAATTGTCTCGGCTGCGCCTCGTGCCTGAAACCTAGTTGTCGCGCTGTAAAATACCCCGACCGTACTCTAATGTAAATAATTATTAATTTATTAGGTAACAACTTTTATTAAATATTGGGTGATTCAAAATTATTGTTGCCAAGTATGGCAACTATGTACGAAAATTTATGTGGCAACTGTGTGGGTAGGGTAGAGTTGATATTTCTTTGACAGTTCATAGTCGCGCAATTTTGAAAACTGTCAAATCAATGTGTAATGATATCAAAAAAATCAAATGCACGCTTATGAAATGTCATACAAATGACAACTCTACCTCATCCACACAGTTGCCACATAAATTTTCGTACATAGTTGCCATACTTGGCCACAATCATTTTGAATCACCCAATACATTTGTAATTTTAAAGAATGACGAAATATTCATTTTTCTACAATGCCCTCAAACTTCCCATTTCTGAAAAAAAGTACATACTATTTTGTTGCATACTCGGAAATTACTGTTTCCTCAATTTTGTAAGCTGTTCATCATGATCGGAATGCCACTGACTTCTACTTCTAATTATTGTTTATTTTTCAAATTCGTTATTTGTTATTTTAACGCGGGTTTCGTATTATTTTGTAAATTTAGCTTCTCACCCACCGTTGTGCATTAAATAAACTAATCGAAAAAAGTTAGGAATATTGCTAAATATTTAAGTTAACTTCAGCTTACATTGAACTACCGTGAAAATCTTCATTTTGTACGTTTGTTTTCTACATAGTATAAAATTTATTTTTTTGAATTTGCGACAATGGTAACTAGCTGTATCATTTCAAAACACATAATAATTGTCAGACTGGTACCTTCTAATGCATAATAATTAATTCTTTTTTTGTTCGACACTGTCAGAATTTGAGAATTTTCTCCTATGTGAACGGATTTTGATAAATGTCACAACTTGTCAAAACGAAACGTCAAGCTAATTTTAAAGGTTTTAGGCGATTTGGAGCCTTTAAGGGACTCGTCGAACAAAAAAACGTTGTATTCAACTCGTTCGTGTGTAAATTGGGCCCTTTTTGGCACGCGTGGGCCATTTTAAAACGCGAAAAAACTCGACAAATAAACTGCTATTAATGCTCATATCTAAAGTGTTTTTTTTTTTCGGTTGTTTCCATCAAAGAACATTTTACCATTTTTGTTTTTTAAAGTCGACTTTGTACCAACCGCAGATAGTTTATCAAACTAAAATCGCACAATCATTAATCAATTATTGTAGATTCAACTTAAGTGTTGCTGTTACAATCTAGATTTTTAATAATTCTTATGTAGGAAATTTCCTAATCTATAAATTTGAGAATTAATCTAGTTTTGGGTAGCGACAATAACTTACTGTCTTAATCGTAAAATCAATAGAAAGATTCAACAAAATAGTTATATTTCTATAATTAAAAAAATTGATATTCATGTATAGTTATCGATGCATGAAGTGGGTCATTTTCTTACGCGTATTTTTTTTTTACATTGTTAGTACTGTAGCAACTATAGAAACAATACATAACAGTGTGTGAAATGCGATTTCACGCACATTACTATTTCTGTTTTTCACTTCACGCACTGTTTTTTATTAGTTACCTAGCAACAGGGTCACTGGTTGAGGTTGATATACTTACGTCAAATTTCCTTCAAAAATTTGAATTTTAAAATATAGACAAAATATTGTTTATAAGAAGTGAAGATATTTTTTGTGCATTCAAAGGCTTTTACTGCTTCGACCTGTGTCTCGATTTAAAAGACCTTTTCATGCACAAAAAACACTCTCTTCACATTAAAAAAAAATATATAATTCGAAACTTAATTTTAAAATTCAAATTTTTGAAGGAAATCTGACATTACCATGTTGCTAGGTAACTAATAAAAAACAGTGCATGAAGTGAAAAACAGAAATAGTCATGTGCGTGAAATCGCATTTCACACACTGTTATGTATTGTTTCTATAGTTACTACAGTACTAAAATACGCGTAAGAAAATGACTTCATGCATGGATAACTAGATTTTTTGAATCAATTATAGAAAAACTAATTTTTGACACTTTTTGGATGTTTTTTTCAGGTAAAAAAGATAGATAGGTATTTTTGATATATTATTTATAACTACTAAATGAAAATAAAAATATACCAAAATTCAGCTTGCTGGGAGAAAATCCCTAACTACATATGATGATTGGACTTTCTTTCAAAATGAAATAGGTCTATCTAGACAGCTAGTAATGGAGGTATTTGGCGTCCTCTGAGTTTTGGCTTGTCCAAAAAATTACAGAAAGTATTGAAAGATTAATATTGGTCACCGAATGTCAAAGTATGCGTTAAGTAATTAAATCGAGTAAACCTGAAAGTTTCTTCATTGTCGAAAAAAGAAAATCGACAGGTCGGTTGTAAAAATGTATCGCACATTAGAACAAAATGGTGAACACTTTCAGCATCTGTTGTAACATTGTTTAATCAAATAAACTTTTTCTCTAAGGGCCAGTTTCACCAACGTGAGTTAAATTTAACTACAGATTAAAATATACCAGAACATTGTTATAACAATAGGTAACTAAAGTAACGAAACATTTTAACCTACAGTTAACGTTAATTGGCGTTGGTGAAATCGGTCCTTAATCCCTCGAATCCTTAATTCACCATTTTATGTTTTACAATTGTCATTAAATGTGACGTTTGCCGCGATAGTTCAAAATTAGACATGCGTTGACGGTTCCAGCGCCAACTCTAATAACAAATTCATTGGATCGCAGGATATAATTAATTAATATAGAGCTTTTATTACTCAGATATCAAAAAAAATCTGCAATACGTATATTATCCAAATTTTTAATTTATACAGGCTGATTCACGTAGCCCGTTCGTTAGAAACTTAAAATCATATGAATATAAAAATTGGTAGCCGACTATAATGGACTGCTCCAAGCTCCTGAACCATTGGAAATACAAAACTGATTTTTTTTTAATGAATTCTTAAAGGTTTGGCTGATCTTCTACGCCACTAGTGACATTTTTTTATGTTTCATATGCCTACTGCAATTTTTCAAATTTGATAATCAAAAAATGTCGAAAATTTCATTTTTTAAAATGGCAATTACCATTTCTGATATTAGATATGAATGTAAAATTTAATCTTAAGGCCACTTTTATTAACATTGTGTATGCCTCTTTCCAGCCGCTTTGGCGTAATTTATATTTTTTGAATAAAATATTCTTTTTTTTTATTAGCAATTGTTTTATTTGAATTTTTATTCAAAAATCCCATTGCGGTAAATAGTAAATATGTAACAACAAAATAATAAAAAAATAAGCAAAGTAACAAAAAAATGCATTGAGCATTTTCGTTAATAGTAGTTTATTTAACGAGTTCGTGTGTAAATGGGCCTTTTTTTGGCATGAGTGGGCCAGTTTAAAACGCAAGTGAAACGAGCGTGTTAAAGGCCCACGAGTGCCAAAAAAGGGGCAATTTACACAAGAACGAGTTGAATACGACGTTTTTTTGTTCTGATTAATGAAATCAAAAATTAAATTTATCAACTGTCATTTTGACATTTTTAGCACCTACGTTGATTACTAAATTAAATCACATTATAAACGGTATCAAGTGGTCAGCGTCATAAATTCAGAAATAATAATATCTACTATTTATTGCAATGCGATTCTTGAATAAAAATTCAAATAAAACAATTGCTTGATAAGGAAAAAGAATATTTTATTCAAAAAAAAGAAATTACGCCAAAATGGCTGGAAATAGGCATACACAATGTTAATAAAAGTGGCCTTAAAATTAAATTTTACATTCATAATATCTAGTAAAAATGTCGCAAGTAGCGCAAAAGATCGGTTAAACCTTTAGGAATTCAGTAAAACAAAATCATTTATTTATTTCCAATAGTTCAGGACTTATAATTTTTTTATTGAAGCCCTGCAACCTCGCTTTTTAACTTTTAAACTTAAAATTTAACGTAAAATCGAAATTTGAAATCAAAATGAAGCCTTTCCGTTTAAAAAAACAAAGATGGCGTCGATTTCCGGTATTTTCGGAAGTGTCACCATTTTGAGAATATTTTATTTGAACTTGGAGCAGTCGATTATAGTCGGCTACCAATTTTTATATTAATACGATTTTGGGAAATCAGAAAGTTTCTAACGAACGGGCTATGTGAATCACCCTGTATATTATGAAAGATTGTGAAAAACTGTAATCTATCAACTTGACTAACGTCGGTATTTGTAGGCGTAACAGATTACCACGGCATTAAATGTCTAATTTCGATATAAAATTTCTTGTTGTACAATACTTTACATAAATGTTTATCATTCATTTAACTACTATCTCGATTTCATGATTTTTTTCGCTTTAAAACAGAATCAATTACTACAGTTGACAGGTCTTACATCTTCTAAATCGTTTTTGTGTAAACATTTACATTGTATGTATTTCCATTATATTACAGATACCATAACAAAGTACACAAGCGTTTAAAAAATGAATTGTCTTCACAGCTTTTACGTACAATGTTCTCTTGCTTTTATTAACCCTTGTAGCAAGAATTCTTTGTCTTAAGGTGGCTCCAATCAATTTTTTTAATTGTTGTCCAAGTAAACAAAATGCAGTTTGTTGAATAAATTAATGTATTTTTTTGTTCGACACTGTCAGAATTTCAGAATTTTCTCCTATGTGAACGGATTTTGATAAATGTCACAACTTGTCAAAACGAAACGTCAAGCTAATTTTAAAGGTTTTAAGGGGCTCGTCGAACGTTGTATTCAACTCGTTCGTGTGTAAATTGGGCCTTTTTTGGCACTCGTGTGCCTTTAAAACGCTCGTTTCACTCGCGTTTTAAAATGGCCCACGCGTGCCAAAAAAGGCCCAATTTACACACAAACTCGTCAAATAAACTACTATATCATCATTGCATTTACTAAATTATATTTACCTAATAACATTTTAGAATTTGAAAGAAAGATAAATTTTAAAAAATTGAAAACGTGTGACTTAACTTAAATAATCCAGCCGTAAATGTTATTATGATGACCATAGTTGGACGAAGATCAAAAATGGTTTTAGTTCGAGTACCAATATGATTTGAAACAAAATGAAAAAGACAAAATAAAAAATGGCGGAAGTGATCATTTTGAAATCAGATTTTATTATTAAAAATATGTGAATTTTCCAAAAAAAAGAAAGTTATTGACGTTTTATGTAAACTTGCTCATTACAACATACTCGTAATGTGTATCAAGAATAAAAAAAGAACAAACGAAAAATTTCAACTAACAAAATAAAATTCGTTGGTGACGAATTCATCTCTTTTTGGAAGGTTATAATTGCATAAATCTATATCGTTTTATGTTTACTTTAATCACGACTTTAGTTAACGGCAACTTTAATAACGTTGTCGTGATACGGCCCATAATGTTTAAAACATTAAAAATGTCACATTTTTAGCAACTAATGGTATATTATGATACAAGTTTATAAGGAAGCCTTTAAAGCACGGCGCGTAGCGGAGTGCTTTTAACGTCGCAAGTGCTTTAAAGGCTCTTATAAACGTGTATCATACGCTATTTTTTATTATACCCGCATTACAATCTCAAAATTATAACAAAAAAAGTAAATTGAAGTACCTTTTCCGAAGTAATCTGTGTCATTAATCGTTGATATAGAAATGGTCATTTGTTGTTGTTTCGTTGCTATCATAAATTGTGTATAAATGTTACCTAAGCAACCCTTAAAGCTTTAGTGTTTTAAGGGCCCTTTTTCGCACGCATTTTAGTGTCAAAAACAGGGATTATGATTCAGGTATAATAAAAAATTAATTTTAGAAAAGTCTTCGAATCACGTAAGTTTAGGGAACTTTAGATTCTACAATTAAGCATATCAACCCGCGAAAAAATGCGTTTTCATCTTCAACGTTGACACCATTACACATTTTTTTGATCACACGATACAATACCTAATACACTAAAAAGAATCATTCATATCTGACCTCTAGTTTCCAACTCACTGAAAAATGAACGGAAATTGATGTTACTGTTTGCTTGGGCATAAATATCGATTTAAAATTATTAGAAATCGTCGAAACCATTACCGCCCCTATTCTAAACTTGACCAGCTGTCAACCACATAAAAGTTTGGCAACGTCGCATTCAGAGACTATAGACGCACAAAAATATTTTCTTTTGTCTGCTGCTGGATCGACTTATGTTGTTTTCCCACCACAAATGTCCCATAATGCCTAAATTGTTCATTTTTGGATCCATTTCTGCAAGGACTTTAAACTTTGTCTTGTACGATTTGCAGTATGGCGGCCTTACACCAAGGCAACAATTGGCAACATGTTGCCTGCAACACTTTTTAGTATTGTTATTGTTGCCGGTCAGCCAAACTACCAGCCGCAGCACATAAAACTCCATTTTTGCTCCTCATAACATAATATACAGGGTTATTCTAAATGACTGTAGTCGAAGTAGGCGTAAAAACTCAATGTAAAATTTATGGTTGCCGCTCCACATAAAAAAAACATCAAAATGATGTGAATAAGTGAGTACACACGGGAGTTAAATTGGGTGCAAAACAACTCAATATTTCTTGATTCAATTGTTAATTTAACAAAAATAAATAAAAATCTCATCACCGCACTTTTCACCTAAAAAATGACAGTGACAGCGACAAAACTGACAGTTCACATGAAAGATGAAAGCGGCAAAAATGTAATAACATGGGCATGGCCTACTTCGACTACAATAATTTAGAATAACCCTGTACTACTATTAGCATCAATTCAAACGATGTAATATTCTATAACTAAAAAAAAACTTTCATTTCCCACAGGAGGCAATAATAATAATCAATGAAATAAATTTCAAACGTATATACGTAACCGTTCTTGTACACATAAACATTAGACACCACAGCAACGCTGCTAATTAGTTTTTTGTCTTGTCCCTTGTAACCATTATGTTACTATCAAGTGTATAATTATGATGAACCCGAGGAAATGAAGGCGCGTTTGAAGTTGGTGTAATTATTCACTCCTTAATTAATTTAATTTATTTACGTAGCGATTAAACGCTTCGTTGTAACGAATCGGCGTAACAGTACTAGATGGTCCCTAAGGTAAACGACTAGCTTTCTTGTTCTTATTTGAGTGAAGCACGTTGGTGATCAAGTGAGCTCGGTGCTATCGATTGCGATTGTTTCAGTTACCGCCCCCACCGCACTTGCCGCTCGAAAACAAGCGCCTCTCACTAACGTCCGAAAGAGATAGGGACGTCTTCTCAAACAAACCGGGTAAGCATTTTTTTAAAACTTTTTTCTTGTCCTTACCATGGATTGACACCTGAACTTACACTTCTTCATTCGCAGATAGTGCTTTAGCTTCCGGTCCTTCATTACTTCTATTTTGACCCTCTTCAAAACTTGTTATGCAAAAAACTTGCATATGTAATTAGCATGGTCCCATTTTCGATTTAAAGTTTTTCGCCCTTAAATATATTTAAAAATCTGCCATCAAAGAATTCTTTCATATGTCTAGCGGCTGATGATCAATATAGAAGTGTCTATTTTACGTGAATTGATTTCTAAAATGTTTCTCTCGACTAGTTGCAGTTCGTGCAAAACTCTTCTAATCATAGAAGCACTTTGTTGTCAGTTTACACATCATTACCCCTCGTGAGTTATTAATTTATCGCGTCTGCAACTTCATTTGTCGCGTTTCAGCTTAAACGCTTTTCTGATTTGTTACCTATTGTATTTTGCAGCAATGAAGTCGAGTACTTGCTGTAGCAGAAATGGAAACGCTGCGATAAATCACTCTCCCACATCAGTGACGTCTAATAAAACCAGAAACCACAACTACGACGCCGATCACACTGTGTTATCAGGGGTCGTCATCGACTGGGGGCACGGCTGGGGTTGGGGGCAGAACGCTTGGGCAGCTCATACGGCTTGCGTCACCGACGCCGCCGTCAGCTCAGCGCTCTACTGCCACGCGTTGGGCGACTATGCTGTTAGTGGCTTCGACGAAGTCGACTGTAGTGCTTTCGGCGACTTTATCTTCTAAAAGATTGCACGATCTAAATTCCAACAGAATGTCTTCACATGATCACCAAACTGTAGATTATAATACGAGATCACCTCCAAGAAGTCCTAAATCAACAATGTAAACATTTTATCTAATTCTGGTCCAGGCAAGATTTGTACGTTTATAATTAAACAAAACTCACTCATCCCAAATTTTAAATTATGATGACGCAACGTAACAATTCTAAACTAGATTATGAAATTCATGTCATGACGAACTACCATTCCCATTGAGCATCCGAACAAGTCCATAACATATCCTGTTCACCCAAAGTTAAGTTTATGGTTTGGTACAGATGCGAATGATACATTAGTAGAGATGTAAAAATGAAAGTAACTTCTCTTCGTTCAGCAATAAAATCCATATACGTTCAGTCGTCAATCTGTTGACGGTGGTATTCTAAATTAACAAAGAATGTTTCATAATCGATTAATACTGTAAAAACGATTGTCTCTAATTCTAAAATGAAACTACAAAAACGTTGAAAACCTTATGTGTTCCAAACATCTGTTCATTTTATCCGAGTGCTGCCGTCATGAGCAGCAGTCGAACAAGTGGTGGTGACACAAGGCTCAAAGAGATTAATTACACAAATACGTTTTTTCCACTTTCAGGTTTTCCTTCACAAAAGTAAATTATAAACGCAGACGAATATTAAAAAGCACACGTTCTACATTAGCACTGTTCTACTTTCCACATTTCATACTGATCATGAAACTCCATAACTGATGGTGCTGAAAACCGGAACGGTTTTCTTTTAATAAAATTGTTGTTGTAAGTACCTACTAAATACTTTTGTAAGAAAATTTTAATACTCAAAAAACAGCTTATGAATGAATCGACTTACCGATTTACTGTGTATTGTCAGTGTGTAGATATATGTATACTTCTAAGATTGACGCAGTATAGAAGAGATTATTTTTTTTTTAAGAAAAAATCTTACATTAAGAGTTTCAAAAATGGAGATTTCAATTTAGTTTCATCTCGTACACACTAGATTATTGAGAGTAGACTGAAATGTTAGAATGTAATAGAATATAAATGTGTTAAGTCCCAGCATGAAGTATGTGTCAATAATAATTACTTGAAACAAATATTTGTATCTACATTGTAAAATAAATATCATTACTGTCCGTCCACTAGATAGGAAGTAAGGTTGGCTAAAACTACCCTTCTAGTGCTTTCTGCTGTGTGTGCAACCTTGATGTAAATTTAACTTTCGATGTGACAAACAAATATATAGGGTTATTCACGTCAGGCTCGTCATCTTACGTGAATAACCCTGTATATTGTATAGTTGCGTTTCAAGTAACAAATACTTCTGATTCCATGTTCACACAGTCTCATTTGACGTTTTTGATATTTGACACGCTTATTAGATTTTTTCCTCGAAAGCACAATTTTCGCAAATTTACGCTAGAGAGTGGACGGATAGTAACGAGCCTAGGTGTACTTCTTGACACGAGACTAAATACAGAATATTTGTAAATTCCATGTGTATACTGCCGGAATAGATAAATATGAAATACGCCACGATGTTTTACATGTTAGCTTTAATGAGCGCATAGTTAAAGACTGAGTGCAAAGTTAATCTAGGAGCTATGTGTTACAAACAAAGAAAAATATTAAAATGTAAGCCAAACTCCAACCCTTCTAGTTAGTTGCAAAGGGAATAAATGAGAGCACATAAGTTAATTAACAATATGTAAATCAAAATATAACTACAAGATGTTGCCAAAAATTATACATTTAACCAAATCGGGACCAATCAGCAATATGTAAACAACACTACTGTTTAAATTATTTTATTTGTTCTCATTCATTCGACTAATATTTTTACCCTGGTAATTCTATGTGTAAACGTACAGGGTTATAATTTTTTAAAATATATTACTTAGATTTCAGAATCATATGTACGAGTATAATGTACTGTATACAAAAATACATAACAATATATTGTCGTTCTGTAGGTGAAAAGCTATCTAAAACTAGATCTTTTAAAGGCACTTTATAATTATTGACAATTCCAACTATCTAACATACATTCATTATATTATTTTGGTGTACACAGAATAAACAAAAAACAAATATGTACTAATTTTTAAAACGACGAAAATGGTTGTAAATTTCATATTACTCTCGTGTCAAAAATAAATTACTCCCTAGAATTCGAACTTTTAGGGAAATAACGTTTTTCATGTTGTGTGTAACTAGAATTTTCAAAAGTTATTTTGAATGCGTAAGGTTGGTTACTTTGAATTGAGAGATTAAATCCAAATAAATATGCCGCCAGGAACCAAAATTAATTGTGAAACGAAAAATCATCTATCACTTAGCGAGAAATTAGTCATTTGCAACTGCTAGAATTAATTTGCTGTCTTACATTTTTGGGATATCTTTTGTTTGCCACCAGAAACCACATAGCCTTCAACCTAACCAAATTTATGGCAACCTAGTAACGAATATCTCTAAATCCTAGGGAGTAATTTATTTTTGACACGAGAGTATATAAACTCATTATTTCAAAAGTCACATTCTGAATTGTGTGAAATATGATTTAATAGTTGCGGGTTGTCCTCGATTAAGGCGGTAGATTGGTTCCTTAAAACGCGTTAAGCGTTAAGCGTTACATCCCATAAAAATATGTCATATTATTAAGGTCGGGTGCGTTCCTAGGCCCCAATCTATATACCTATATATGAGTACCTATGTATCAAGATAAAAGTCCAAAATAAAGATAGTTTAAACAGGAATTCTTTATTAACGTTTTTATTAAAGAAAAACAAAATGATTAATGTTTTCTTTGTAAAAACAATTTTCTCGTGACCACGAGATTACACAAACAACTGACGGAAACCTTCTTACTGCAATACTGATTTATGTTCTTCACTGAAATCGCGTTATATCGAAAAAATGGGGTGTAGTGCGAAAAATACTCATTTAACAAATCGCTTTAAACGAGGATTACCTACCAGAATTTCTAATCAATTCTAAAAACAATATAGTAAATATCCTGATCTGTATTCAAAATGTGAAGCCTAATTTTGAATATTTGTTTTATTTAAATATTTTAAGGAATACATACTTGACAGAAATGTTAAAATAGTTCGATGAAGAGAAATCTTAAAGGTAACATAAAAATTGTAATAAAAATGTAATCATGTGTGTCAACAAACCTCTTACTTTATATAAGACAATTTAACTTATTTATCTTGTTTAAAAAATGGAAGCAATTTTGTGTCAAACATTACATGTGCATGGTAACATTGATAAAAGTGTGTACGTACCTGTACTACAAATAACTGTCAGTTGTATTTGTAAATAGGTATTGATAGATAAAAATTAGAAAAATCAATTAACTATTTCGACAATCGTCCATGAAACTCTATATAAGCTGATGGAATCAATGTGGGTAAATGTTACTTAGATAATATTTATGTTGAACAAAGTAGTATCCTAAGATTGTTATTGTGATACCTGTAAGAACCTGATCCCAGTTTAATAAAGTATTAAATTGAATATTACTTTAATTTCAATGTTCTAATGACTGCAATGAAACAAAATTATTGTAATTTAAAATTTATTCAAATCAAAGATATCAGTTTCAAGAATTTCTTAACACCAAGCCTAAATTTAACTATATTTTAAGATTAAAAAAAAATTAACTGATAAGTTAATGTTCAGCTATGACTCCAAACGTTATAAAAAAACAAATTACTAATTTAAGGTTACCTAAAAATTCGGCCTAAAATGTCTTCAGAAGAAACATCAAGGTCTCCATGATTATTTTTTGTCCTTTGAAGGATGACATATTGCTTTTTTGTTATAACTGTTTTCTATATATATAAAACAAAGTCGGGTTAGTTACGCTATTTATAACTCAAGAACGGCTGGACAGATTTTTATGATCTTTATATTGTTGGATTTGTCTCCGCCCCGATTAGCAGAATAACTATTAAAACATGGAATAACTAACGAAAAAAAAAATATGAAGAAAATTCATTTTGAAAGGTTATGTCATCTGTCACAATCTGTCATTGTGCGCGCATCGACAATTTGAACCCAATTGAGATTTAACGTCAGCTGAGTTTTAACACCAACATAACACAACATAACTTCCTTTTTTGAAATGCGCGCTATTCAGACTGTAGGGGTCGTAATGGGGCGGGGGTGGTCTCATTCGAAAGCCGTGGTTTTAAAGATTTGTTCTCTATCCCCCTGTCAGCTGCCATCATGCGTTAGAAGAGTGGAAAGCCTGCGTTTGCCGTTGAGGTCTACTTTTCAAACTGATTTTCTGTGATCGCAACCCTTCCGAAATCGCTTCAATGTTGGGTCGTGTCGCGAACCAGAAATCAATTGTTACATGGGTCACTACGTTTAGACCATGATTTCAGACAAACCGGGAGTGTGACAAGACGAAGAACTGGAGTCTCACCTCAATAAGGGCAATTTGTAGTAGAGAGCCCGCTCGCCCGATTTGTCCCCTTGCAATTTTGTTTGTGTTTTTTTTTTTTTAATCTCGCGTTTATATCAACCATCAAAGGACCCTACAAGGCTAACATCCCTGCAGAAATTGCGAACATACCCGCTGCTATGTCATGGCTAACGCTAGAAATGGGCTTATTCACATATTCAGTGTATCGCACCTGTATATAACTAATTATGCGTTTAAGTACGTCAACTGTCTGTAATTATTTAAATGCTACTCCAAGTAATGCTACGTCACGGGGGAAGCTGTTTTAGGGTTGAACATTTATTGCTGTGCGGCACACCTAACCTTGAAACTATCAAACAAGTGAACAGTGCGTCCAAACCATCAAACCAACAAACCAGTGGAACAAAATCTTCCTCTACAAAATGTTTCCAACAAACACGCATATGCTTAGTAATTCTCTTTCCAATTTTTAATTTAATTTTCCATATTTTCTTCCCGTCAGATGTTGACTGCATCCCAACCAAACTCATTAAAATATTCAATCCGTTTATGGTGATTGTTAATTCTGGATTATTTTTATACAGTGAATTATTTAACAATGAACCATAGAGATTTACATGGTATAAAGTACAACGTGATCAAGAATGACTGAGTCTGTTGGTAGCAATGAAAATTTGAATGATTTTGGTACCACTGTAATCTAAACGCATTTCCGGTTGTCAGCTTTGACAGAGTTGACAGGAGAATTTGACGTTTACTATCAAAGGGTCATTTTTGTAATAGCATAAACATACCCGACATAACCAAATTTTTTTTAAATGTCGTGTCAAGTTAAAACATCCGGTCAGTGCCAATTACGAAACAGAAAAACACCAATATTTTTCAATTGTTTCATTGCCAACAGACTCAGTCATTGTTGATCACGCTGTATAAACTTTATTTCGCGTCAATTGCTAATTTAAAAATTATTTTACGGACATGAAATAAAGTTTACACCATGTCAATTCCTATGGTTCATTGATAAAAAATTCACTGTATAGTTAGTTACAACTCGGAACACAGCAATTTGCTCTACTGCTCATTATACTCTCACTTCTTGCAAATGAATTTACCGAAAAAACTTAATTTTTCAGTACTCTATCAATGAATTGTCGTGAATTCATCGTAGTTAATCACATTTGCACATCACGTGACGTGAATACCAATAATCTCCTTCATTTTGATTATTCATTTTATCTTAATAAAAAAACTTAATTCAATTCAGCTAATAAGTTAAAACAACATTTATTGATTCTGAGGCGGTACGAAGTTCGGCGGGTCAGCTAGTTGTTTATAAAAAACAAATAGAAAACCATCAAATTGCACCCAATTTAGGGGATGAAAAATTAAAAAAAAAAACAAGAAATATTACATATTATTGAATGGTTGTAAAAAAAGAAGACAATAATTTTGATCCGGAATCGTGTTGTAATATGCACATTCCTAACCTTATACGAGGGCGGAAATTTAACCATTCCTTTTTATCTTTACTTCCCTCTCTTGGTCAGTAATAGGTCACTTTCCGCCCTATTATAAGGTTTTTCCAGTGGCGTACTTACTTTCATAGCAAAAATTAATTATTATTTTCAGATTGTAAATATAGGTCATTAACCTACAGGCTGTCTTATAAAAAACGGCCTCCACTTCCCTCTACGCCCACACTATAACTTTACAATGGATAACCCAAATGAAAAAAATTATACAGGAAACGAAATGGCCCTAAAAACACTACAAATCTGAGTAATCATATAATTTTTATACGATCTACCCATTTATGGTAACTTATACTTTTTTTTATTGATTCAGTTAGAGTTTTTATTCTGATTATAATGGCATAAAAAAACTATACCCTTTGATAACAAAATTTCCGAGAAAAAAAGGGAAATATGTTACATCAAAATTAGATTTATCCTTATTTCATAAACGAAAATTTGTTGGTAGTGTGCTGGACTTAAATGTCAATTTTACGCACGTACATAATAGTATATTAAGATACAAGTTTATAAGGAAGCCTTTAAAACACGCGTGACGAGTTTAAGAGCACGACGCGTAGCGTTGTTTCGTTGCTATCATAAATTGTGTATAAATGTCATTTATCATTGTTCAAAATGTAGATGAATTTGTTGTTACCTAAGCGACCTTAAAGCTTTAGTGTTTTAAGGGCCCTTTTTCGCACGCATTTTAGTGTCAAAAACAGGGATTCTGATTCAGGTATAATAAAAAAATTATTGAATAATGGAGGTCGGTTAACTTGATTTTTTCATTAATATGACAATAAATCTAATTTTGATGCAACATATTCTTTTTTTTTCTCGGAAATTTTGTTATCAGACTACAGTTTTTTTATGCCATTACAATTAGAAAAAGAAACTAACGGAATCTATTATTATTATTATTATTATTTGGACAAGTTGACCAACAGGATGTCCCATTTACAGGTCAACCAAGTAAAAGACAAAGCAAAAACAAACAAAAAAAGAAACAAAACGATCAAACCACCAAACAGTCATTAAGAATCAACAGAACTATTCCAACCCATACCAAGCAACTAGCATCCTATTGCAGGTCTCTAATGAGAGAGTTGAAATAGCACCTCTTAATAGCATCGATGCCAAAACAAAATATGTCCACCGTACCCTCAATGTTCTGATAATAATTGATCATAATCCGGACGACCGGGGACAAAAGTCCAGTATTTGTATGTCTGGTCGGAAGAAAGAAAGTGTTTTTCGTGCGACAAGCTGGACGATTTACCTTAAAAGTAACTTGCAACAACAAATCTGAACAGTCAATAAGGCATTGGATCAATTTGAACAGGAAAACCACTGAGTGCTCAGCACGTCTCGACAGTAGTGATGACATTCCAAGTTGTCCCAAAAGAAGATCATTAAGATAGGGTAACTACCAGTTAACATATGTACCCGGTTCTTCAAGAATCTGCGCTTAACGCGCTCTAGAGAGGATATGTGAATACTGTACATAGGTGACCAAACTATAGAAGCGTACTCCAAGCGAGATCGAACGTAGGTATGTAAGTAGAGCAGCTTTAACGTGTCAACATCCGAAAATTTTCTGCCATTTCTCAAAACAAATCCGAGAGACTTAAAAGAGGCGTTGACGATTGACTCGATATGGTTAGTGAACGACAGCCTGGAGTCAAAAACAACATCAAGATCCCGAACTGAATTACTGCGCGGAAGTGTTGTACCATTGATGCATTGATGCTACGAGTATAATTGAACAAGAAAGATTCAGTTTTCTTAGTGAAACTGACCACCTTGCACTTGGCGCAGTTCAGAAATAGATTATTATCAGCGCACTATCGGACGATGTTGTCAATACCATGCTGCAGTCGTAGGGCGTCATCTTGGCAACCAATCATGGAGTAAACCTTCATGTCATCGGCAAAAAGCAAACATGGCAAGTCTAAAGATTCCACAATGTCATTTATGTAAATGTTGAAAAACAGCGGACCCAGAACTGATCCCTGCGGAACTCCGGAAAGGAATCGAGTTTTTTTAACAAAACATCGTGAAATGCACTCGAAAAGTCCGTATACCTAAACCACATTTACCTGCCGCCGTTCGTCCAGAGTACCACTAAGAAATTCAGTGATGGTACACAGATTTGTTACAGTAGAACGACCCCAACAAATCCATGCTGACAGCAGTATATTATTGGATGAACATTAAACCTAAAAAAATTAAACAGTAGGTGCTCAAAAACCTTGTAGTTGGATATGTCTTTCCTTACACCCTTCTTGTAGACCGGACAAATTCTAGAATATTTCCATTTTACCGGAAATTGACAGGACTTCAGAATTAAATTGAAAATTATTGTCAACGGTTTCAAGAAAACTCAGGCACAGTCCCGTATCAGGCATGCCGGCACCTGATCATAACCCTGGGTCATATTCGATTTCAGCAATCAGCACCTGCTCCTCAGTCACCGAATGTAGACTATGTGTTGTTGGACGTGGGGGGTACGTGGGTGTTATTCTTAGCAGGGGTAAAAATCTTAGAAAAGTGATTCGCAAAACAATCTCTTGCGGACCTGTAATGGTCTCAGACTGATAAATCATGACGGAAGGAATAAAATTCGTTGTTTTTTTTAATCGTTAATGAAACGAGTCGTTTTGTGTGATTAACTAGTTTCTATTTTTTGTAACCATGAGAATTTAAATTTTAATTATTTAATTTTTTTCTATAACAATGTAAGTAACTTTTTAACAAGGCTCCGTTTCTATCACAACAGAAAATGTTCGCCCTTTCCCATAGGCGGGTAGGTATACACTTTGATGACTAATTTGTTCCAAATTTTAAATCAATTTGTAATGTTTTTTTCGTGACAATATAATTCATGTATCACGTGATCATGAATGATCCAATGAAAACGCGTAAAGTCCTTAGTTATTTACTTTCGATTTTTGATTGAAATAAATTTGTCAGTTTGACAAATAAATGAATAATTTTGTATTTCATTCATTATATTGTCTCATCGAATATAACACGTGGTATGATTAATCATCGATGATATTAAATTCGTGAAATTGAAGCAAGACATTTCACTCGTCCTTCGGACTCGTGAAATCTCCAGATCAATTTCACTCATAATATCATCCGATAATAATCATACCACTAGTTATATCGGGCCTTCAAATAAATATATATTTAGAGTAGGCGTAGGCGACATCACTAATTCTGTTAACAGGGTAAATGTTGCAAACAATTTTATTTCCATAGGTTGCTCTAAATATAAATTTATTTGAAGGCCCGTTATTATAGCTGAAAATAATATAAAGAAAAGTTGCATGAATTGGCGAGTTCTTCCATTGGTTAAAATTAACACACCTATTTCAGATACACCCTGTATACTTTTAGCAGCTCTTACTGTTGGAACTTGTGACTAATTCAGAAGTATTTTTTCTTCTTTTAAGTGTTAAGTGTTTAAGTGTTTGATTAGGCAGATCATAAATAAAAGCAAATTTTGATGTTATAAAGCAAAAGTGGGTTTTTATTCAAAAATTAAGGGCCAGTTTCATAATAAACTTAAAGTCGACTTTATCTTAACTTGACTATAATGGATTGTTGCAACAATATGTTTCTATGGTAAATGGTAAACTTTAATGTTAAAGTAACTTTAGGCTGATTATGAAATTGGGGGTAAGTCATATTTTTTCCGCTAATTTCGTAAATAAATATTGAATGTGAAACCTCGGTGAAACCCTATAATTCATGTAAAAATCAGAAATTGAAAAATTAACCCAGTTTTTTTAATATACTCGTACAGTATGTAAGCAAAATCGGGCTCTGACAACATCCAAACGCTGATAAGGAGCTGCGGGAATCCAATAGGTACGACTCGCCCGCTTACCCCTCGGGATACTTGGCTCGGGAGGGCACCTGCTTGAAGTGGTTGGCGTCATGATAACGTGGGAATCCAATAGGACACACCCGCCTAACCCCGCATTATCATCTAGCTTTGTTTATATTACACCGTGTTGGGGTGAAAAGGAATTTTAGTTTAGTTTAGAAACACATGTTAACAAGAGATCACCTCTCATTTTTGTATTAGAATTGTTAATTACCGTATTGACGTATTAATAAACTTTATAATTGCTTTATAATTTAAAGATTTCTTACAAGTAAGTATTACTTAATAACAAAAAAAAATGTTCTTATTAATTAGCCAGCGACGTATACTAAATATGAGTAATTCTGTTTAATTCAAAGTGCGGATTTTGGCGGCGGAAGTAAAACTTGCCACATCCGGTACAAAATCGTAAGGAACATTTATTTATTGATGAACATAATAAACACAGGCTTGCAACCATAAAAACAGGAAACCCAAAGCGTTTTAGACGAAGGAAATACAACTAAATAATTAAAACTTGACCTAAACATTACCGAGAGTGCATCACGATAACGAAGTAGGAATCTGGTGAATGTTAAAGTTAAATTCGTCAAGTTTTGGGTCATCACATTTCCGATCACAATCCCAGGTTGAAAAAGTCATCTTATTTGATATTAATTTCCAAGAAAGTAGGAGTACAGTAATATCTTTTGTTCATGAGACATTTAAATAATCGTGGGCGTCTTAAGTTCGAGGGCTTATTGACATACACAACAGAGAACAACGAACAACAACAAATCCGTGAACGACGTTTATGGCAGGAAAGTGCGGCTAGCAACTAGTCAAGTCTCCTGCTCCGTTACACCTTGCCTACAGCTGAAAGCAAAGGCAGTTAACCTCAACTCGCCGCCGCCGCAAACAACACTTTTCAGTCACGACGTCTTGTTGCCGGCAAGCGGTTGCTTTCTTGCAGAATACACCTCAATCCAACGATTCGCAACAATCCTCCTGGGTAAGTCCAACATGATTGAGTCACTCCACCAAAAAATTAAATCACTTAAATATATTCGCGACATTTCAACGTTAAACTCAACATCTGCGTCTTTTTAATCGCTCACTTAAGTCGTCAGACGTTTAGAGATACGTTTAATACAACAAATTGTTCGAATGTGCCATAAATAATTACTCTCGTAAATTCACAGTCTGGAAAGAATGGCAAATTCAAATAGAAATAAAGTTTTTTTTCAATGAGGTCAACACTCACTTCCATTTGATAACTATTAATTAATAATTTCCAATTTAATTGGTATTAAGATCTTATCGAACAGTTTCATTTTGAGAACATGCAGCAATACAACAATGAAATTGTAGATTTGTGATAAACCCAGTTCATTCTGACCTACAATCAGGTGGAAATAATAATAATCTATAGTTCGTGTCTTTGGGTGACATCGTCATGCCGTTCACCCTACACACCCTACTGCCCCGAATAAACTTGACCATACATAACACAAACATTTTTCCACACAGTCATCGCAAAAATAACAAACCAACACGCAAACACACACGAAGCTTTATCCACTTTTTATTAAAAAAATAAACACTTCGTGTGTAATGGTACTAGCTGATCGACATTACACACACATTATGTCATCCTCACAATTAGTCTATCTTTCGCTGAAAAAAGTCAGTCATTGATTTTTTCGGTTCCAGGATTTAAAATGCTCAACGATTGAGAAGAACCAAGAACATTTCTTGCACCCCACATTCCACCATAGTTGTACCTGACATATAAGAAACTGGTCCAAAATGACTTCCAGATTAGCCGAAATGCAAGTAAGTGTGGGCATTAAATGACTCGTAGGGTAAAAAAAAAATTATTCGATCCTTCGAAAACATGTTTTTACGTGTGGGCTTGAAGACAACCCATGGAACCCACCGAAAGCCTTGGATGAACAAATGAGTTCAGAAATAACAGTAATTCGTAAAATACAATTTAATCTGAAAGTTTGTTGTTATAACAGTTCTTCGTTAGAAGCCATTTTTTTTATCTGTACTGGCAACAATCGTAATTGATTTGGGTGATTGATAAACACCTGTTTGATGGGATGACACACAAGCCCATTTGTATAGGAAATCGATTGTGCAGGACTCGACCCAGATAACGCGATATAAATTCTGAAATGATCGTTGAATGCAAAAGCTGACCCTTCTGAATATAATAATGGTGTAGGTGCACGTGCCAGATAAACACCTAGCGGAAAATGCAGATTTTTATGGTTGGCTGCATTGTCACCCACACATGCGAATAAGTGCATTTTATCTATTTGCGGCAATCAATACCGCAGTAACGAGTCCAAGAGTCAAGGATTTCTTTTCGTTCGGAGACTATTTTCTTGTCAATGGTACAGCCAAGGCTGCGTAAATAGGTCATCTGTGATTTTTGTTCGGCAGTTGGTGTATTTTATTCTAAACCGAAATCAAATCATTAATTAATATTTTCTATATAAAGAGACGACCACGCAAAAATCTACGTTCGTGGTTGTGAAAGTTGACATTGGGAAATTGGTTGATTCACCTCAGCAAGTAAGATTCTTTCGTTGAGGTTGGTTGATCAGGCGTTACCTGACGGTCGGCACCCACAGTGTGTGACTCACCTGGTCTCAGACTTGGTCTTCCTTATTCAGCATTATTACATAACGCACGATTTACTGATGTCATTTCAAATTGTTCCATGGTGTTTGTGTACATAATTATAATTATGACATGACAAACCATTAACAACCTGCGGTGCAAATTATCGCCTTTATTTGGACCAGGTTGCTAAAAATAGGCTTCTTTGACAGAAGCTACAACATTACATTTTTTAATGTAACACGAACAAAATTTTTCAAGCTCCACATTAGTCAAAATTAATCTGTTGGAATTACTCATACTACAGTTTAGTAGACAAACACAAGATAAAATTGAAAGTGATTACATACCTAATAATGATAATTATTTAAACACATACTACAATAAATAGATTTAATTTTTTTTCCGTTGACCGCTTGTTAATTTCAATATTAATGAATTATTTTGTCTAAAATATAGTGTATTAATGGACCTCATTAATAGACTATTTTTCATTAATCAACGATTTTTGTGATTTTGACGTTTTGATGATATTTTGATGTATAAACAACCTCGAACATGCATTGTTTGCACTTACCAACACTGCAGCAGGTAGTGCAGCAGGGTTTTCTATATTTCATAGCTCCATAACTGCACAATTACGAATTCACTTTTTCAAAAGCCGACCTTTTTGGTTATAATTCGCATGGCATATTTTTCAAAGGTAACTAGGTTTTCACAGTAACCGTGATTTTTACGTGAAATTGAATGGAGTTGACATCTTCTGACACTCTTTGTGAAAAAGTGAATAGAAAGTGTTGAAAAATTTAAAAATGGCCTATCCTGAGGACAAAAAAAGGATGAAGGTATTTTATAAGGTCTCACCTTTATCGAAAAAGATGAAATTGGATTTGATTTGGCTTTAATTTGAAATTTTGTCACAAAAAAGTTTGCGGTCAACGAAAAAATGTTGTAATCAACTCGTTTTGTAATGGGCGATTAATAATCTCAACTATTAAAGGCACTCACTCGCTACACTCGTTCATGCTTTAAACAGTTTCGATTATTAATCGCCTTCATTAACAAACTAGTTTATTAAATAACTATTATTAGTTGACTGGACAAAAAATGTTTTAAATGTGATTACATTAATGAACTGATTACTCTAAGGCCACTGTATTTTGCTGACCATTTATATCAACTGTAACTGTATTATACTACTCATATGTATTAAAGTAAAATAAATCAAAACTTAATTCTCAACAGTTACTTCAAATTCTGGAAGCCTTCCAGTTGAGTTTCCTTGTTATACATTTCCACCCTGAACAGATATGTTGAATATATCTCATCTCTCTTATACTACTAGGTCGAGTCAAAAATTTTCTCCACTACTGAATAACAGAATTTGATTAAAAAAAAATTGGGATGGAGCCGAGTCGAAGACCCGGCCTAGTAACTTACCCGACATCAATTTAAACCAATCTGAATTGACCCGAGATACCTACCTTGTCCGTGTTAACCCACATAAGTCGTCTTCTAATTCTCGCAAATAGTAAATATCATTTCCAACATAAAAACACATGCCCTTTCAACTGGTAATGTCAAATTTCTATGTCACCTCATTATTTTTTCGAGCAACCCCCACCCTCTTCCACCCCTCGTAGTCGGATTGACACCAAACTCTATTCGGTGGTCACTATTACAGAGTTATTTCCAATGGCAAGATCCGAGATTTTTTTGTTAAAAGTTTCAGCAGTTATCGCCGTCAATCTATGAAGACGTAAATTATTTCATAAGTCCACCATGTTGGAAAAATCCGCAAATGATAAACATCGTTTCCGACATAGAAACACATGCCCTTTCAAACGGTAAAGTCAAATTTCCATGTTCCCTTATAATTTTTTCGACCTATCCCCACCCTCTTCCTCCCCCCGTGGTCCGATTGACACCAAAAGCTTTTCAACTCGAGAGACCATTGGTAAGTTTGTGTTGGTCAAATTTGAAAGCAATCGGTCAAAGCGTTTTTGAGTAATCGTGGGAGAACGAAAAGTGGGACAGACAGACGCACAGACAGACGCACAGACAGACATCATTCTAAAAACTTCATAAACCTGTTCAGAGGACCTCAAAACGTAAAGATCTGATGAAATTAGCAATTCGAAATTTTGGACCGATCACAATAACTTACCTACCTTTGGTCGGGTAAGTTAAAAATTAATCAAAATACGGCATAAGAATGACTAAATCTGTTAACAATGAAATTTAACAAATTTGAAATTTACCATCAAAGGTTCATTTTTGTAATAGCGTAAACATAACCGACATAACCAAAAATGTTTTTAATGTCGTGTCTAGTTAAAACATCCGTTTAGTGCCAATACGAGACAAAAAACACCAATATTTTTCAATTGTTTCATTGCCAACGTACTCAGTCATTGTTGATCACGCTGTACAACGAAAGTAAAATTATTCTTTAAAATATAAACCATAAGATTTGATGACTTTTCTTCAGTCCTTGTTCTTTTTCAATTTGTTTCCCTCGAAAAAAATGCTGCATCGCTCGGCACAATCCATAATCCAAAGGAGCAATGTCGGGGCTATAGGCAGAATGTGGTAAAATTTCAACTCCATTTCCTGTGGTTTGAGCTGTGTTGGGACAGCACGGTGACAGGGAGCGTTATATTGTTGGATAAGTATGCGCTTCCGATTGATCATTGCTGGATTTTTTCCTGTACTGCAGCATACACCCTATCCAGCTGTTGACAGTAAAGGTCAGAATTTACAGCATGACCTTCTGGGGCCGTCTCAAAATGCAGCACTCCTTCAAAATTCCACCAAACACTCAACATAACTTTGTTTTCAAAACGATGATGACGAATTCGTGGTTGTGGCTTTCTATCTTTAGGAACCCAGGATTTTTCTGTTAGGATTAATAAAAAAGATCCACTTTTATGTTTTATGTTATGTTACAAGTTACAACACGATGCCAAAAACGATCATCAGTGGGATTTTGAAAGAGTGTTGTACAGATATCCACTCCTCGCTGAGCTTGTGCATCGGTCAGTTCGCGAGGATCCTCCCTAGGACGTTTGCACGTGAAATAAATGACGGTTGATAATCCGTTGAAAAAGGTCCGAGGGTAGCTGACAATTCCCAGCTGCTCCTCCAACGCGACGCGTAGTTCTTGAGGATCAACAATAGATGCTCTTCCACTCCTAGGCCTATCTTCGAGACTCTTGTCCCCGGATGCCCGCGTTCGAACCAAGCTGGCACTATCCGTCTATTGACTACATTCTCTCCTTCGACTTCACAAATTGCCTTTGCCGTAGCCCTCACATTCAACCCCTTTTTTCAGTAGTGTCCTGACCTAACCTGATCTGACCTAACCCCCGAAGAACAATTTTTTCGATTGATATTTGTACCCAAGAAGTTTTTTAAAAAACTGTTTGCAACTTGAGGCGAATATTGGGTGATTCAAAATGATTGTGGATAAGTATGGCAACTATGTACGAAAATTTATGTGGCAACTGTGTGGGTAGAATAAAGTTGACATTTCTTTGACAGTTCAGAGTCGCGCAATTTTGAAAATTGTGGAATCAACGTGCAATGGTATAAAAAAGATCAAATGCACGCTTATGAAATGTTATACCGTGCGATCGAAAATAAAAAAATCGAGATGGCCTTGATTAATAGGTACACTTCAGTTGGCAGCACGTAAAAATTTAATTCAAATGTCATCAGATGTCATTAATTACAGTAGTAACTGTCATTCCCGACTTTCAAGGCACTTACCAACAACTTGTCTTCATTATTTTGTTTTTCCATACCTGAAAAACAACGTGTTCAACAACAGGCCTAGCACAATTCCCGAATTAATGCAAGTAATTACTGATAACTGCTGTCCCGAGTTTGGGAAGGTCATTTGAAAACATGAAGCGAAAAGAGTAGCATTATGTTTGGAAGCTGAAGGCAGACATTTCGAACATTTACTCTAGTTCGTAAATATGATTGGAGCCCCTCATGATTCTTTTACAACCGACAGGTTACACATAATGCACACCTTTATGAAAATTAAGATTTCAACGTTCTCAAAATCACTAACCTAACTTTTAAGACTGACATCTGATAATAATTGAAATTTTAATGAATTGCCAACTGAAATTTTTGGCCCTAGCCAACTCTAATTTTTTTTTTTCGATCTCACGGTACAAATGTCAACCATACCCCACTCACACAGGTGCCACATAAATTTTCGTACATAGTTGTCATATTTATCCACAATCATTTTGAATCACCCAATAGTTATTTTTATATTAAGTGCGTGAAGCGAGTGTTTTTTGTGCATGAAAAGGTCTTTTACGCTGAGACGCAGGTCGAGGCAATAAAAGCCTTTGAATGCACAAAAAACACCTTCACGCACGAAATATCGCGCGTTCAAATGAAATCCTGGGCTGGGAAGGCGTTGGAAACCGTCAATTGTTGTGCTTTTTTAAAGCGTAGATTAATTGGAGTATGTTGACAGCTAACCTAAAATTTAAATCCAAAAAAATCTTTCTTTTTTTCTCTCTTTGCAATGTTTTACATTAAAAATAGAATAACTTAACGATTCCTATTCTCCAAGCCAATATATCTAAGGGCACCCTTTGCTGAAAACGAACATGTTCAATTATGTCCCGATTAAACATAAACAAATATCTTTCGTATCAAACGGCGGGAAATTCAAACTTGACACTGTTCTGAACGGTTTAATTTTTCCAACGCCTACTCGGCCCAGGATTTCATTTGAACGCCCGATATAAACAATATTTTTTCTATTGAGTGATTCAAAATGATTGTGGATAAGTATGGCAACTATGTACGAAAATTTATGTGGCAACTGTGTGGGTAGAATAAAGTTGACATTTCTTTGACAGTTCATAGTCGCGCAATTTTGAAAATTGTCAAGTCAACGTGCAATGGTATAAAAAAAAAACAAATGCACGCTTATGAAATGTCATACAAATGTCAACTTTGTCCCATCCACACAGTTGCCACATAAATTTTCGTACATAGTTGCCATACTTATCCACAATCATTTTGAATCACGCAATATAATTGCTTTCAAAACTAAATTTTAAAATTCAAATTTTTGAAGGAAATCTGAAGTATCAGCGCGGTGACCATGTTGCTAGGTAACTAATAGAAAACAGTGTGTGGAGTGAAAAACAAAAAAGCTCATGTGTGTGAAATCGCATTTCACACACTGGTATGTATGGTTTCTATAGTTTCAATCTTACAACAGTGCAAAAAAAAATGTATGAATTTTTTTTATAACAAAAAGGCCCACTTCACGCGTACATAAGTGTGAGTGAATACCAATTTTTCTTAATCAATTATAGAAAAAAAATAGTTCTTGTATGTCTCCAGAAGCTACAGACTTGCAAAGGCTTGAAGCAAAGAGGTCATATACAGCGTGATCAACAATGACTGAGTCTGTTGGCAATGAAACAAGTGAAAAATATTGGTGTTCTTCTGTTTCATAATTGGCATTGACGGGATGTTTTAACTTGACACGACATTAAAAAAAAAAGGTTATGTGGGTATGTTTATGCTATTACAATAATGACCCTTTGGTGGTAAATGTCAAATTCGCCTGTCAACTCTGTCAAAGCTGACAACCGGAAATGCGTTTAGATTACAGTGGTACCAAAATCATTCAAATTTTCATTGTTACCAACAGATTCACACTCTATGTGTGTTCATATTATTTCTTTCTAAACGGTCGTTGTGTTTATTTTTTTTTTAATTTACATTTGGCAACATCGATTTACCTTACAATTTGCAATGTATAGATCGTTAGTTACTATGACTGTACAGTATAATAAAATGGTTGCTGTGATTACTGCTCCTTCTTATTATCATATTCAGAACGTCTTTTGTACAATGTTGCCACTTTTATAGTAATATATAAACCTATGTAAAACCATATAAACACATAATAAAGAACGTTGGATTACGATTTCGCGTTAATGGTATGGAAAATTGCTGTGTAGCATTTTTTGGCGACAGTTTGGGAACATGCTGTATATAATATTATAAAAATGAAGGTCCGCTCAAAACGCATAAATAGAAAACAAAAACATGTCAATGTTACATTGAACATCAACTGAACATTAACAACTACACGGTCATTTAGACCTACAGATGCGATTGTGCGAATGGCAATAAGACAGTGAGTTGCAGCTGTCACGTCGTTACAATTACCTATTATAATTGTCACGTGGGCGTTACAAATCAAAAACAATTAAACCACCTGAAACATTGACGAACTTATTTGTTGTAACTAGTATGTATATGCTACAGATAATTGATGAAAATAAAGACAACAATTATAGCTAATGTTTCACTCCTGAAACTTTCATAAGTACTTAATACAACGAGTGAGTACGAAATTGCCGAAAATTTTCGATCTTAGATACAAGTATTTATTTCGGCAACAATTTTCACGAGTGAGCGAAGCGAAGGAGTGAAAATTGTCTTAAGAAACAAATACGAGTGGTCTGAAGAGAAAATTTTCGGCAATTTCGTACCCACGAGTTTGTATTCGGTATGTCAATTCACCGAGCAAAGATTAAAAAATTAAAAAATTGAAAATAAAATATCTTAGTGGAAACATATTTGTTGGAAATTTTTGGTGGCATTTTTTTTAAATAATCGCGATTGTCTACGTACTGACCAATTTCGTAAATCTGATTGATGGAGAGAGTGCGAGTTGAATTGTCACATACAAAAAACAGAGTTTTTTTTGATTTTTTTTTAGTGAGTCAATAAAAAGTTGTTTTTTGCCCTTACTGCCTGGCCTACAATTGTGAAAAAAAGTAGCAAAATAAATCAGTATCTTTAGAATTAAAGATCTGCTTACTGTAGTTTAAAATTGCTTCTCATAACGCGAAGAAATTTACCACTTGTCACAAATTTAAATGTTTGTGTGTTAAGTAATTCACGCAATTGTAATGATAAAAAGAGAATTTGTTAATTGTAGCTTCTTAGTAGTGGAGTTAATACATTAATTCCATTGTTGAGGCAGAAGTACCTCATATGAATAGATATCTCTTCCTACTTCTTTTGTTGCAATCTATGAAAATTTTCCTGAGCCTACCTTGGGATTTCCACTTATTTATATTGTATAATTAATAATAATAAAAAATATATCAATTACAAATTATACAGGGCAAGTCATATAAGGTTTATTTCTGAATTTATTTTGTACGCAACCAAGAATACTAATTACGCTGACCACTTGATACCGTTTATAATGTGTTTTAATTTAGTAATCAACGTAGCTATGTAATTTGGCTAAAAATGTCAAAATGACAGTTGATGAATTTAATTTTTGATTTCATTAATCAGAACAGGAAAACGTCATTGTGACATTTTTAGCTAAATTACATATAATGTAATTCCAACTTCAAAAAAACGATGCTTGGCCATGACAATCTGACAGATTTCATCCTGTATATCTGAATAAAAGTTTGGTTAGGAATTTTGAAAATTTTGAAGTCACAGTGTTGCCATACTTATGTTCCGATTTTTTGCGAAACTGTATTAAAAGAAATTAATAAAGAACCAAGCATTTTTTATTAAAAATAGCAATTGAAAAAAAAAACAAAAAGCACACATCTGGTGGAGGCTTTAGTCATTGAATGAGTTTCAAGAACGCTTTCTTTAGTTTAACAAGCAGAAAACGGATAAGTTCTTCTCCAAAATGGAATCACTTTTTTTAAAAGACATCTAAACTTTAACCTCCTCCACTATTTCATCTTCAGAATCATCTTCATCATTAGATTCTCCACTGCCCTGGGCCCTGACGCCTTCAAATCCGGCTCTGCCTCTGACGTATTCTAAACATTTCACCACTACCTAAAAATTTCTTTGCAAGTTAAACCTATTGTTTTATCTCTTATTCTTTCTTAAAAGCTTCGAATTCTTTTTCGCTGAATTAAACAAGATAAAAAGAAACGATATGACTCGTATATTATACCTACCTATAACCTGTTTCAAAATCAAAAATCCACTACCTGTTGAATTATGTTGGCAGAAAAAAAAGAAATCCCTAGAAAAAGTTTAATTTTTTTGGTTTGGCTCAACCTCCCGCCAAAATTTGACATTGAACTGTAGAGTTTATTTACGAAACACAAAATAATTATTATGTACAAAAAGGTTTTAGCTACCATATCATACTTTTTGAGTGAAATAATAAAATAAGAATAAAAAACACGAACTACGACCAAAACGACTGTCCAACAGTTTTCTCTCATAAGCCCACTTTTTTCTGACACTTGCAGACACACTAAAAACAAAAGTCGGCGACGTTGTCGGTTGTATTTCCGAGGTAGAATGCACTGTTCGTGGATTTTTGATTTTGAAACAGATTATACGTTGATTACTAAATTAAATCACATAATCACGTTATAAATGGTATCAAGTAGTCAACGTCATTAGTATTTTTGGTTGCGTACAAAATAAATTAAGAAATAAGCCTTATGTGACTTGCCCTGTATTTTGATCGCACAGTTTTAACTGACATTCACATTCAGCATAACAGACTAGACATTATTATTTTAAATAAACAACAAAAGCAAGCATATCTTTTAGATATAGCTGTTCCAAATTCCCATAATATAACACAGACATATAACACAAAAATTAATAAATATTTAGAGCTCTCCGTTGCTATAAGAAATCTTTAGAGTTTAGAAAAAAAATCTATTTTACCAATTATAATTTCAGCAACGGGAATAGTACTGCAATCTCTTTTTAAAAATTTAAAAATTTTGGACTTACAGAACACATTACTGGTTGAAATCCAAAAAGGTATATTATTATACTCATGTCATATCGTGAGGAAATTCCTTAACATTGACACAGAACATATTACACAACAAAGTCAAAATGCGGAGGCGAGACGCCGGTAATTATGTTGATAAGCACTGCACTATTACTTGATAGTAATATCCGTAATAGTGTATGTACTCCGGCAAAATTGCCGTGCCGCCGGGTGGCGGAGGGATAGTTTTTTTAGGAGTAATATTTAGATATATCATTTCCGAATTTTTTCCAATGATCTTAGCATTTAATAATAACTGAAATTTGATGATAATTAAAATATTGTTGAAGAAAATAACTATATTAAATATGAAGCGGTGAAGACTTGCCATAATTTTATTTAAAATAATTATTTTTAAATATCGAATACCTACACTTTGCGTTTTCACAAAACAAGAACAAAAAATTAAATATGCGTAGGTAATTATAATTATATAATCGACGCACAAAGCACCCCAGAAATATTATCAGTATATTGCAGTAATAACTGCGTTTGTAAACGTTCTCATTACCCACTGACCAGGGTTCCAGGAGCGCATGTCTTTTAGGATTTATATCACGCACTTCTTATTGATATTATTCAGTTAGTTTACTCACGGTAAACTGTTTACCAGCTTTTTGTAATAATCTCAAGGGAGTGATTCTTTTAAAAATGCATAAATACTTGTCATCTAGCTTAAATTCTATAGTTTCCATCGACTTGGAGACTTCTTGGGCGGCAAAAAGTTTACAAGAAGCTCTCCAACAAGCCAGATTTGACGTAAGCAACAAAACATTAAAAACGTATTTTGCAGAATTATTCATTCTTCCATCATTGGATAATTTTAAATACAGTTTTTATACATTATTATGC